>NC_133495.1:5840752-5947008 GCF_025370935.1 Choristoneura fumiferana | reverse complement strand
GCCGCATACGCCGCTACCTTGCTTCATGGTAGAACTTCACTTGCCATTGCGTTATTTTTGTTACAACTCACCATTTTATCTTGTTTTTAGTCCGCGACAAAGCGACGTTCTCGGCCCTCCGCGTGACGCTGATGCTGATGGCGCTCCAAACGCTGTCCGGGTGCTTCGCGCTGATGAACTACGCGTCGGACGTGTTCGCGCGCACCGGCGCCGCGTGGAGCGCCGACGGGCTCGCGCTGTTAATGGGTTCGCTGCAGCTGGCTGGATCATTCTTCACCACGGTGTCCATTGAGAAGTTTGGGAGAAAGGTGGGTAAAAAAAATATATTTCAGACTCTATACCGAATCCATATCTTGTTCATCATCATCATCATCATCAGCCTATGTTCGTCCACTGCTGGACATAGGCCTCTCCCATGGCACGCCACTGAGCACGATCCCCGGCTACTCTCATCCAACTCTTGCCAGCCGCCCTGCGAAGATCATCGCTCCACCGAGTCTGAGGACGTCCTACGCTACGTTTGCCGATCCGTGGTCTCCACTCAAGAACTCGTCTACCCCAAAGGTAGATATATAGGTAGGCATATCTTGTTAGATATTAGAAATAAAAGAAAAAAGAGCGAGACGAAAACGGCCAGCACTGATTAAGCTTGAAACCCACTGACAGCGGTGGCGGAGCGGTGCGGCGCGGCGTGGAGACAGTACCGGTTGTAATATTCGAGCTAACGTGAAAGAGTCCGCATAGAAAACCACGCCACGATTTGCCGCGCGGTATTATATGCGCTCTTTGAGGGTACCGCCTCCACGCCGCGCCGCACCGCTCCGCCACCGCTGTCAGTGGGTTTCAAGCTTTATTGTCAGACGGCGCCGGAATGTGCAAGACAAATGTGTAAAAGGCTCAAGTCTTCTTCTTCAGACTCGAGTTACACTCTTGTCGTGGAATATTTTCCACTCATCCCTCCTATGAACCATCCCCTTGACCTCCTAAAACGACGCGACACCGACTTTCTCTTTCTTTGATTCTACTGAGAACATTTTATTTTTTTATCCAATAAAATTCACAACATTACAGTGTAACCAAAGCACTGGAAAAAAATAAAAGTACCTACATATGGTAACATATTAACTACCTCACTATATAACGAACTTTTCCGACAAAATACGATGGCAAAACATTGCTCAGTACATGTTTGCGTGCAGATCCCGCTGGGCTGCAGTTCTGGCGTGGTGTCGGTGTGCATGGCGGCGCTGGCGACCTACTTCGCGACACTTGCCGGCCCCGCCTGGCTGCCCGTGGCCGCCGTGTGCCTCTGTATCCTCGCCTACGGGGCCGGCCTGGCTCCTGTGCCCATGGTCATCATGGCCGAGGTGTTCTCCTTCCAGGTAATATACTTCATCATCACAAAGGCCTCCAAGAGCGCCCATAGGCGTTACACAACACAACTTGCCACATACGTGTATCGGCTGCCCAGTGGCGGATTAGCCACGTGGCAAGAGTCGCAAATGCTACGGGCCCCGCGGACCAATGCTTTTAAATCGTAAAAATGAAAATTTTGATAGTAGCATGTTTTTTTTTTAAACAATGTGTACAATACTGCCACCATAAAATCCAACACGAAACCGCCGTCAAAGAAACAAGATGGTATCATATAAAGTCGAAGCAAATCAAGGACCCCATGATAAAATTTGCTACAGGCCCCGCGCTGGCTTAATCCGGCTCTGCGGCTGCCCGCAACTCTCGCAATCATCACGTCGGATCGAAGAATCAAAAATAACAAATTATGTAAAATTCTCTGGTCACAATGTTTGTAACCAAACTCCTCGGAAACGGCTTGACCGATTTTTATGCAATTTTTTGTGTATATTCGTTAGGTGTGGGAATAGGACGTAAGCGAAAAATAACACTTCTACGCAAAAGGAGTCGCAGGCAACAGGTAGTAACAAATAAAAATTCTATAAGTAGGCCGCAAAGAGCTCTTCTAAATCTTAAACTACCAGCGCTTTCCACGAGAAATTTGGCAGAAATTCGTTGTAGGCAAGAGGCAGGTGCACTTAGTGAGAGACCTATGAGTACAAAAAAGCAATGCGGCCTGCAAAGTGCTACTTCAACTTAATTTCATCGAGCTAAAATGGTGATCCCGTAGCCTCTGCATCCTGGCGTACGGAGCCGGCCTGGCAACCGTGCCCATGGTGGTCATCGTGGTCATGGCTGATCTAACACTATATTTATCAACAGATGGAAGACTGTTGACAAGGGCGGATCCAGGGGGGGCCCAATGGCACCAATGACCCCAATGGGTCCTGACCTGGGTCTAGCACAAAAGTACTTACCTAGTATATTTAATAAAATTAATATCTCTGCGACAAAAGAGGAAAATTGATTACGTGTGATTGATGCTATTTTACAATAAATATATGTGCAACAACAAAGTGTGCATAAAAAGCGGCCAAGTGCGAGTCGGACTCGCCCATGAAGGGTTCCGTAGCAGCAAGTATCATAATATAAAAGTTTACTTTACTTTACGTTTTATGACGTATTAAAAAAAACTACTTACTAGATCTCGTTCAAACCAATTTTCGGTGGAAGTTTGCATGGTTAAGTTCATCATATATTTTTTTTAGTTTTATCATTCTCTTATTTTAGAAGTTACAGGGGGGGGGACACACATTTTACCACTTGGAAGTGTCTCTTGCGCAAACTATTCAGTTTAGAAAAAAATAATATTAGAAACCTCAATATCATTTTTGAAGACCTAGATACCGCACACATATGGGATTGATGAAAAAAAAATCGAGTTTCAGTTCTATGTATGGAGAACCCCCAAAATTTGTTGTTTTTTTTTTTCTATTTTTGTGTGAAAATCTTAATGCGGTTCACAGAATACATCTACTTACCAAGTTTCAACAGTATAGTTCTTATAGTTTCGGAAAAAAATGGCGGACGAACATAAGGGTTCCGTTTTTTGCCATTTGGCTACGGAACCTCTATTTCTAGGGCTGGTAGGACGAGTCAGATATTTTTGCACGCTCCGCTCTGGCACATATTAATGCAGAAGGACTGCACTTGCGTGTGTTCTATAGTAGATGACGTTATTTTTTTTTCCGTAACATGGTGTAATTCTTCTAGATGCGAGCACGAATGGCAGGAGCATCAATGGCGCTATCATTCTTCTGCAGTTCAATGACTGTTCTTTTCTACACGCCTGTCGCGAACTCCCTCGGGCCTTACGTCGTGTTCTACGTGTTCGCCGCTGTGACGCTCTGGGGCGTACTGTACACCATACTGTGGGTGCCTGAGACAAAGGGAAAGAGCCTGGCGGAAATACAGGCGTATTGGGTGAAACCGGAGCCAGTTTATGTATAGCATTTGTAGCAATTACTTTAGTTATTCAGATAAATAAGGCATTTTTGGGTTTCGATAAACGTTGGTACGACCCGCGGATCGGGAATGAATGACAATAATATATGTCTTAATAAATTGATAATTCAAACCCTCATGTCAACAAATACGGGCCGTACACAAACTGATAAAATTAATGTTGAAATCCTTTTGGAAATGTGATTTTTATTTAAGTTGAAACCTAAGAAATATAAGTAGAAATACGAAGTATTTCACGTCTCTAAATGTACTTAATAAATTAGGTCACATTTTAGCTTGTTTATAAAACAAGTACTTTTGTATTATTTGTAGGTGTACCATAAGGTGTAATGTAAAGGTGCTATTGTGTCTAGGTTCTTTAAAAAGGACAACATAAATTTTAAAGTATAATGTCTAAAAAATGGATGGTGGACATATCATTTTTTTTACTCTATTTGATATTGTTAGGGCGCAATGGAGTACTTTCATATTGTAAATCTAAGAAAGTTTGTTTACTGCAAATTGACACTAAATTATTAGATATACTCAGCGGCACAAAATTGGGCCCACTCTCCATACAAAATTACCTATAACTGCATACATTTGAGGGCCAGATTTTTTGCCGCTCGGTATATATATATATCCAAATATTAACATGTACCTATAACTTATTGCCCCTTTTGGCTCATAGAATTATATCATGTTCTTTATAAAGGACAAAATAAAAGACATACTTGTATTTATTATTTTAATATATAACTACAGAGAATCCTCGCGACGCCGTCGCACCATTCATCGTAAGCTGTTATCCAATTTTTGGTACACTTAATTCAATTAACTGATTCACAAGTGAATTTTAGAATTAAAATAAAAACAAATACACTATTGCCAGCCTTGATCACGACTTGGACATCGGAGCGAGAATCTGACAGCAAGAAATTAATCAATTGCGAGGAGGAAGGTTTTATGTACCTAAAACTAAAAATACTTGAAAATTGCTAGCAATTGCTAGGTACATGACGAAATGATCAGAATTTGAACAATATCGAACCAGCAATTCTAGGCTCAAACCCTGTTTACAATAGTGGTGTTTTTTTACTGAATATATAAAAATGTGTTTGTATTTTAATAAACTAACATGTCTTCATCTAAAAACATACAAATCAAAACACACACGAGTTTAAATGTGAATTACAAAGTATCAGTACTTCATTTTTATTTATTTGTGAACTGTTTAAAAACTCGTACTTTTAAAAGACATCTTAATTGATTAATAACTCTGCATGATAATATCCATTAAAAGCAACATTCACGAACTCCATCCGAATATATGCGCGAAATGTTAAAAAACTAAAGGTTCTTTTAAAAGCACATAAGCAATACTCTTCACCCAATAAGGCATTCGATTTACACTGATACATACCGAAAATAATTTCCTTTCCTCCCATTTTTCGACACTATTTTTAACAATAAATAAAAAAATCTTGCTGCGATGTCCATTATAACGTTTACCATTACGAAATATCGTCATCTGTCACGATTAGTCACTTAGTCAATATTATAAAACAGAATCCGTCATTGGCTGATGACGTTTTGAACTCGACAATACTGTCACCGAATTATACACATGAAATTGAAAAAAGAAATCTTTCAGCCGAAATAATACAAACAAACTAAAAACAACGGGCAAACAATCTTAGTTCATTAAAATTCTAAAAACTTATAATTATAATTCTATATTACAGACTCGACTCTTTTTACGCTGGTCACTCCTTTGAATGTTGCCATTGTTAAACAGACAAAGTACAGGTTTATTTTTAGATGTAATCGAAAATAACCAAAGTACGTTTTGCAATTTACATGAAACTGTAATAGTTAAGGCAGCGGATTACACAAGCATCCCTTACCGGTCGGTACAGTAGAACGAGATAGAAAATCGTATCGTATCTCGCTTGAGCTTGGTATGTAAAAAAAAACATATTAGAGAATACTATATGTATAACCTAAACTGGCTGTGCTTTAGATCGATTGCAATGTTAATGAATTGAAATATGGAAAATAGAAGGAATATTAACCAAGCATTATGTGATATTCCTCCATTTGAAGACCTTCCTAAAGATCATTCACTTTTATGGGTTTTTTTTTCTGGAAAATCTACAGCACAATACTGTAAAATGACCAGGCCCCAATACCATTAACGTCACAAGTGCTACAATTGTACATAATTGTCACAGGGGGCTGGCGGATTATATTTTTGATTGAATGTTATAAATAAAACTCGAGACAAAATTAAGATGAGCAAAATTGGTCAGCAGAAATCTGAACAGCTATGACTATGATCATTAAATGGCCAAAAATAAAGGCACAGCTTGACAGAAACTGACGATCAAACCAAAATATCTTAGACAGAATTCAAAACATAATTAAAGAAAGTTACAGTCATTCGTGCCCCACACTTTCACCTATCACACTTTACACAAGTAAGTATTTAATTTATTCCTTAAGATTGAGAAGCTCTTAATCAATCTTTTAATGCTTATCCAATAAATTACTTTGACAGTTCCGTCTGTATAGACACGGAAACTAGCTTTTATTGTGTACAAAATACTTAAGAGTCTAATGATTTCCGACGAAACAGAACATTTGTCAAGTATGTCGTACCCATGATTTTTGTTGACGCCACTGAACTTTAGTCTCTATTGTTCTTCTTTACCGAGCCATTTCCGACGTCAGCATAGTGTCATCTTTACAGTAAAGTAACGTTAGCAAACGACATTCAGTGAAATCTCCAGTCAGTATACTTTGTTTCTTTGATGATAATAATATGAATCAGTGTTGGTTTGCGATACAAGTAAATAAGCGTAATTCATATTTGTAATACAAATTGCTTAACTAATCTGTGCCATTCGGGACCGTCTCTCACCAGTGCTTCCCACCGAGAGAATTCCACGTGGATTCTCAGTATGCTTATTTGGATCCGTTGTAGAAAAAATATAAGTATCAACGAACGTAGCCGACAACACTGGCTTATCCGAACCACACACAGGCCACGTACTCACTATACGGCTAATCACGCGGTTTAAGCGCGCTGTCTCTTTCTCAAGCGATACTTTGAAAAGGGACGGCGCTCTAAAACCGCGCCGTTAGCCGCATAGTGCGTTGCGTGACCGCGTACGTTTTCGCTTCCAAACTAAGAGCCACACCATGGTGCGGCGTCGAAGCGTCGTACAAAATTATTCGGTGCCGAGCACTTGACACACCCTATAATCTGCATCTCGTGGGGCACCATAACGGCAACGTGCCGCACCCCGGCACCAACTGATGTGGCCAAGCTTCAACGATCATGATACGATAGATAAAGTCTCTAAATGATACAAATCGACGGCTCTCTGGCTCAACCTCCTATATGAAATTTTACGAAATTCTAATAACAAATTTAGATACTTAGTAGATGTTCCATTTTCATAAAGGTTGGGTGCGAGACCCGTCGAAATGTGGTCCCTTAGACTCTGGGTGTGTTGGAAATTAAATTCTACATTTTGCCTAAGATCTAGGCACGGTTTAAAAATTATTCAGGACTTTATTGGTTGTTTTCATAGAAGTCTCTGTTTCAGTACAGACTAAAAATGTAGCTACTTCTCCTATAGAAAAGATAATTCTAAAATGCTCATTATTGTATGCATTCGTTAATGAAATAGAGGCTAAGGATAACCACGATTCCTGAAGAACCTCTGAATTCCCCGGTGGGCTTTCCAGTCTTGTATATTGTAAGCGTAATTGTTCCTGAGCCGACATCTAGGATACTTAAGAGTAAAAAAGTTCCATGTCACATTTTCCTTTGCTAATAAACAACATATTCTCGAGGCTTCTTTAGTGAATATGGAACTTTTTTAGTCTCAGGTTACGATCTATCGCGGGCAGAACCAACTCCTCTTGCCCATTATTGCTTTTTTATATCCAACATCAAAGAAATCCATGATTTATTGCAGAGAAAGTATTTTAATTTATGTACTACGTAATAGTCAATATGCCAATTTGCCTTGCAAAATAACACTGCGAAAATACAATAAATGTGAATTGCTTTTCGTTACACAAAAATACATATTACTACCGGCAGTGTTTTCATTCTTCGTGAATTCTAATTCGATGGGTTCAAATACTGCTCCCAGAGATGTTAAATAATATTAAAATACAGTTTTCCAGCGACTTCAAAATTTTAAAATAAAGCTACTTAGGATCCATTACAGTGAATTGAGATCTCTAAATGCGACATTTTTTTCGCAAAGGTGCATTTTTATTGTGAACACGTGCCATATTACCTAACGCACTCGGAATCACTAATTCACCACTTCTTTCTGTCATACGAGAAAGTATGAGGATAGAGAGAGACGGTGAATGTAATCACGAGCGTTCAGCCCTCCAAACTATTACTGCAAATAGTACAACAAATTCCGTATAAAATTATAAACATTTTTCTGAAATTCAACAGGTGCTCGCTCAGGCATTATAACCGCACTAGGCAGACTAGGACTTTGCTTGTCTTACGAAGTGCCCAATATATTTTGAGAATTAAATTCTATTGTTTGAAGTATTTCGCCGTTCGTGAGACAAAGCTCCTATGGTCGAAACGCCTAGCCTGCTATAAGGTCAATCTATAGTCGAGTGGGAGGTCACTATTGTGCAGCGACATCTACGCAGTAACCTTAACCTTGTCAACGCAACAAACAAATCATTCACACGCATATTTTTTATAAAAAAACATAAGATTTATGTGAATGCGTGTTATGTAATGAACTACCGAATTAGAGTTCAAACGACAGCTTTTTGGCGTTGAGAAGGTTAAAAATAGAAACGTATGTTTCCCTTACTCGTGAGATGTCACTGTTGTGGCCGCTACATGGCGACGTGTGTGTGTGTGTGCGTGCGTTCACTCGCTGAGAGCACGTTTGACGGCGGGCTCGTCGATATCTGTCTCTGGGGGCTGCTCGAGCCCTGGCAGTTGGATCTGTGTGTCTGATGCTTCCGATGGCTGAAAAAAAACACATGAAGTTATATAAACAACCCTTTCTTAAAGTGCAATGTGGGAGGAGAATCTACTATCGCCTTTGCTTCTTTTGCCGCGCATTATACTTTAATGGGGTAGCTTTTAAGGGTGGCTCTTCAACGATATCTATGCCTTAATTATAGTAGTGGAATAATGTCAAAGATTCGCTGTTTGCGGGTAAATAAACGAATTAATTATTAAATTTCCCACTATTAATAGCACGCGCCGGCACTAATGTTTTACATTAGTATTTGTATTCGAAAATTCAAGACGGTAAAGTTATAAACACATAATGATAAG
Organism: Choristoneura fumiferana; assembly: GCF_025370935.1. Taxonomy (NCBI): domain Eukaryota; kingdom Metazoa; phylum Arthropoda; class Insecta; order Lepidoptera; family Tortricidae; genus Choristoneura; species Choristoneura fumiferana. Next base: position 5,938,307 of record NC_133495.1, on the reverse strand, counting down.
AATAAAAGAAAACAAAAAGTTGGTCCTTCCAACAGCCGTACTCATTGATGTTCAAAATCTTTTTATATCTTTACCCACATTTTTCTAAAATATAACGTCAATTAAGAACGCCAATTCAAACATCCCTGAGTACTGCAGTTACAGTCTAGACAAAATCTATGATATTTTTCTTTTTGTTTTTATTTTCCAAACTTATAATTATCATTACATATGAGTAGACTTGTCCAATATTTACCTTCAAGTCAATGACTCCCGCGTTTACCTTGATGTCAATTACTGCCAAGCGTGGTACGGGGAGCTTGTAACAAACACAACTACATTGTACAATCCGAAATGAGTAGAAATAAAATAACGGAGCCATTTTCCTTGTAACATTATTAACGCTTGCTTGAATGACAACATTTTGGTCTGAACGAATTTTGTTCTCTTATTTTCTTTCTACTCTTGTCGCACTACAAGGCAGGGAATGAGCGAGCTTATTAGTTCAACTGACATGACCTAACTATTATTTTTAATTAATGTAAGTTGAGCAAACAATATTATCGCTTCAGCCTTTCATATTTGTATAATTCGTTTCAACATTGCACTGATCATGTTTAGTGAGCGGGTTAAACAGTCACGTGACGTCGGGGCCATAACAAAAGGCCATATCGCCATATCGCAGTGCTTATTCCATATCATCTTTAGTTTTTTTTTAAACAGGCAAAAACATAACATCTTCAAAGTCGTTAAAAATGTTCCACAAAAAGCTCGTCATTTAGCCGCGAGGAAGGGAGAAAGAAGAATCTCACGAAACATCGCCACAGGTAGGAAAAAATATTACAATAATAACATTACATGAAAACTATCTCGTAACAACTACACAAGGAAAAGGAAAGAACAGGGGAGGACAGAGTTTCTTCGGTCTTGCCTAGAGCGTCTAGCGGAAAAGAGGGATCTGTGTGTATTACAGTTAAGATACGGATGAAAGTGTTTTGTTTTTCTTACCTCAACGTCGTTAGTGTTGATAGTGTCGGGCGAGGGGCGCAGACGCTTCTTGCCGCGCGCCAACGGGTCTGTTGCTACAGGTTTCTTGGCCTGGAACTGTGACAACGGGAGTTAAAACCGACTCAAAACTATAGCAGGCTTTTAAAAAAACAAAACTGAATATTCTGTAGTTTTTAACAGACTTCAAAAAAGAAGGATATGTTCGACTGTCTGTATTTTTTTTTTTACTTTTCTTATGTATGTTCACCGATTACTCCGCCAATTGTGGTACAGATTTTTAAAATTCTTTTTTTTATTTGAAAGTGTACACCAACAAAGTATTTGCCAGAGTATTTGGCACCAAGTCAAGACCTGATGATGGATCCTAGGGAAATCGAGGGCGATCCTCAATATTTGGGCAAGCATCATGGCAAGCAAAGTAGGGTCAAGTCGAAATACTATTCAAAGTGCGCGTGAACAGATTTGACGCTGCAAACAAGCGACGAGCGGCTGCATGCACCTTTCTCCCTCTCAGCTGTCGGCTTATCGTGATGATGGCGAGGAGCCAGTTACCTGCAGCTCTGGCGGCAGGAAGACGCGCGAGTTGGTGAAGTACTCGTCCTGCGGCGCGAAGTACATGGTGGGGATGCGCGCGTCCGACGGGAAGTCGCGCATCTCGAACGACGACGACCGCGCCCAGATCACGGACATGGCCAGGTCGCAGATCGCCCACATTTTCTGAACGGGAAAAGCATAAGGCTATAATACAATACAGTAATAAATAAATCAATATCACAGGACACTTGACACCACTTGACCTAGTCCCAAAGTAAGCAAAGCTTGTGTTATCGGTACTAGGCAACGGATAATACTTAAATAGATAGATAGATACATACTTATTACCAACCGGATCGTCCATATTAAACACCCAAAACTCGAGAACAAACATTCATATTTTTCACACAAATATCTGCCCCGATTGGGGATCGAACCCGGGACCTCAAGCTTCATAGTCAGGTTCTCTAACCACTGGGCTACCCGGTCGTCCAAAATACAATGACTCTTTATTGAACACCAACACAATAGTAAGCAGTACAGAAAACGCAGGGAACACACACGCCGTCTCTTTCTCAAGCGATACTTTGAGGAGGGACGACGCGCTGAAACCGCGCGGTTAACCGCATAGTGCGTACTTGCACTAACGAGTGCTCTCTCACGGTTGAAAATAGTAAATTATACACAAAGTGTCAACACACGTGGCTACGTACGCATTATGCGGTTAACCGCGCGGTCTCTTTCTCAAACGATACTTTGAAGAAGGACGGCGCGGTTTGAAAACACTATTATTGCAGAAAGTATAAAGAGTGCACCAAACGCGTCATTTTACCAAAGACAGTCATATAACCCGGTATAATTGTAGGCAAGGGTTGATAGTTAAGGCGAGGGTAAAATGGGCTTTATAAACGAGACCCTGTTTCATTCTACTTTTCACTTCGATTACGAGGAAATTAATAACCGAAATTTGGAACAGACGGCCCACCACATGGTACTGGAATGCCCGATCACTAAGTTCGATGGACACATAGATGACCTCAAGAAGCTGTCAGAGAAAGCCGTGGAATATTTTAAGAAATCTAGATTTAAGTTTTAATGTTTAGTTTTCATTTGTATTTCTTACACAGATTTGCAGTGACACTAAGTCCATACGATAAATAAATAATAACCGAAATTGTTAAAAAATATATGAATATTTAGTCATTCCATTCAGTCCCGGACATATTAAGCTACAGGACCCTAAAAAGATCAATTTTAGTTCCCACTGGATAGTGAGTTCCCCAACGGGGAGCGAGTAAGCAACCCCCTGTCGCTGGATGATACTCACATAGTTATAGTTATCGTCTGTCTCTTGCAGCGCGTCCTTATGGTTTTTCATGCGCTCCACCAGACTCTTGTAGAAGCCGTAGCAGTAGAAGTCGTTGCGCGTGATGAGAGGCTCCAGGATGAACCAGATGCACTGCTTCATCACCTGATCACACAAAGCATGAAACATTTAAAACAAAAACTTTGATTAACCTCTCTGTGTACGATATAACGATCCGTGCCAAATTTAAGGCTATTTTTATTTATTTAAATAAGCAGAATTTGTTGTTATTAAAACAAATGAGATTGCAGTATTATTATTTTTTTAGTTTCCGCATACGTGGGATTAAGCTCAGCGTGCTATTTATTTTTCAAATAATTACTCATAATTATTTCAACCGTCACATCGCTCCGTTGCCCATTTAAAGCTAGTGGTTAAAATGAGTTCATGAATATTTATTTTAAAATTAAATATATGTAACACCAAATAATTTATAGTTTGTGAGTTACGACCCCAGTGTGGTCGTTAAGTAATAAATAAGAAACGTTTAATGTTTAAAAACCGTGCACAAATTTATCCTTGACAAGTTATGCTAACAGTTACGCCATTTTAGAATTCATAATTTATTTATTTAAATATTTTCTACAAAAATATTCACTTAATTATAAAAGGAATTCAAGACGAAAAAAAACTTTAATTTTATTTTTGAGTTGTACACCAGTTGTGATTTTAAATAATCAGGTAAATGACAATTTTTTTATTTTTATTACATTAGTTTTACATCCAGATATAAATACTAGCATCATCGGTGAACGTAACACACAAGTAACCAAGTACTAGGGGCAACTCGTTGACATACACTGAGAACAACAGCAGCCCCAGAACGCTGCCTTGCGGTCCACCTTATAATATTTTTCATAGCCCTACAGTCGTACTTTATTTACTTGAACTTGATATGCATCTAATATCGTAGCTTGTGATGTGTTAGACAGATAGCTTTGGACTCGTTCTAAAGCCGTGCCACCAATACAGACATGCTCGAGCTGTTCTAACAAAATGTTGTGCGAAACACAGTCAAATGCTTTTGATAGATCTACATATGTTATCGTGTAACGGTAATTTTACTAGCGTTTCAACCGCTATCTGTTTCCTGTCGCATATATAAAAAAAATACCTACATTTAGCATACAATTTTTACAAATTAGAATTGCACCCCCCAAGCACATTGTTTTGTTAAATCCGCTTGGTAATCGCTCATTTCTTCAATATCTGTGACAGGATATTGATAGCGGTTGAGATGGAACTACCCGTAAATAGTAATTATTACATATTTTGTAACTAAAGTCACCGAAATAGATGTAAAAATATGCAAGTTGAAGTAGCAATGGGGGCGGGTAACATCGCGCGAAGAATAGAATTCTGATATCCGTTGGGGGAGAAAAGTTCTCGAGTGGCGACCGCGAACCGGAAGACGAAGCGTTGGCAGGCCTCCCACCAGGTGGACTGACGAGTGAGAATTGTGGGTAACCAGTGGATGCGAGTGGCGTTCTAAGGGGGGGACGTGTTCCGGCTGATGATGTATTTAGTGGCGCTGGCCGCTGGCGTGTATACCTTGAGTTGCGCGACGTTGTCGTATGTGGTGAAGAAGGGGTCGTGTGTGAGCACGGGCACCGCGAACACCAGCATGTAGTCCGGCAGGATGTGCGGCAGCTGGCTCACCGCCCGCTCCACTGCAAACACACACTACACAGTCAACTACATTGCACATAAGTTTTTGGAAATCTCTCCCTCCTTCACTAGTACTCTCTGTCATTGCCTATGTCTTAGGCTACAGATCTAAAGTAATGTTTTTCCATCTTATTTATCTTGCTTTCCGATTAGCTTCGGTAAGCTAGCTGAGAAAGCAAGATAAATAAGAACTTTGCCGACAAAATACAATGGCAAAACATTTATTTAATAATTTATTTATTTATGTATTCGGGCTCAAACGGTACAATGAAAACTTACATAATAAACAATTACAACTAACATTGACCGTCAAAATTGCCATAGGTTATTAGTTCCCATTATTTAATATAAAACGGGTATAAAAGTAACAAACATACAAAGAAAAAGACTATGACTTGAGAAAAAGACAATGTGCATATAACTCATTCTCAAAAAAAATGGCATAACAAATTACTTATTGCTAATGACAGTTTTATATCTACTTAGAGAAATGCTAAACGATTATGTGAATGATTATTCACTCGGACGTGTGGAGTGGATACTTTGGTTAAGCTCCAAGAAGTTGGGGACGTGCACCCACTGCTGTCTGGGCTGCTGGATTTTTTCCGAGTACACGATCAGGGCCATTTCTCCGATAAAGCACCTTATATAACACAAGCTAGGGTGCCCACTGCCCACGTGCCCAGGCTACCTTTGGTGCCGACGGTGATGTTCCGTATGTACTCCCGGCGGCGCACCACGTCCGCCAGCATGTACTGCCGCACGAGCGCGCGCAGGCGCCGCTCCGGCTCGCGCCCGCCCAGCGCGTACATGCCCATGAAGTCCAGCGGGAGGCACTTGTTGGGGATGCCCTGCACACAAACACCTCCATCAACACACTTACCCTGTGGCGTGCATTGAGGGGATAATACCGACCACACACACACGTGTACACACTCGCGCTCATACAAACTCTGTGTGTCAGTTTGACTTGAACATGAGTTTGTATGGGCGTGTTCACGAAAAAGTAAGTTTCATGTAGGTTCTTCCTAGAGAACCTTAGTAGTCACCACGTAACCACCGATCAGTTGATGTTGCGATATTCAACTTTAAAATAGTATGCCGTTGCCGGGTAATTAATTAAAAACTTGCTCAAAAATTTGTTCACAATGTGTGTCACGCAGAGTTTGGGTTGAATCAGGATTTTCTCTACACAATATGACAAACAAAGTAACAAGTTAAACTGAATTTACCTTTGATAATCCTTTGTGAAGTTTCGCAGCGAAAGCTTCTCTGACTTGTGGCACTTCGTCCTGAAAGTTAAATAAGATTTTTCAACTTCCTGCTTTAGACTAGAGAATGAAAAGAAAGATCAGCAATTAATGAATAATCGGGATAATTCAAGTTGACGATAACAGACTTGGATATAGCACGCATACTGATGAACGGCAGCGGTTTCCTAGGTTGTGAAACCGCTAGATGCAATAGGTGCGTAGCATGCAAAGCTGACAGATGATATTTGTACTCCCACTAAGGTGACCAGTCAGAATGTGGAAACAATCTTATTTATTAGCTTAATTCCTCGAGAATCACATAAGCAATGCAACTTTCCGTGCCTCTCTCTTAGGTAGTATTTAACACGAAACATTCTATTTTTAACACCCGATGCAAGATTGAAAAGATGGGCGTACATAGTAACAACATATCTACGCGGCGGCGGGGCTCCTAGGTTATGCTGGGCCCCATAAGCGGTTGCCTGCATTAACCTCTTCAGGGATTGAGGCATTGGCTGCATCAGGCAGACCTATAAATGCATGCTACACTTACGATCATGAGATGAGAGAGATTGTAGAACTGTTCGGCGGTGAACTGGTCGCCAACGCCTTTCTGTTCGCAGATCTTCAACATGGCGGCGCCAGCGCCCAGTCGCAGCCAGGCCATCTCCGCCTTCGATAACTGGTTTTGCTAAAAGAAAAATACATTTGTTTCAAATCAATCAAATCGACGTCTACCACTGCTGTGTAAACAATTCTTCGTTCAATTTGAGACCGAGCATTATGTTATGGAATTATTTTGAAATCTACTAACATAGTTGTAAGATTTAGGGGCTGTTTCACCATCCATTGATTAGTTAAGTGACGGTTAAATGTGATGCCGTCTCTATTTGTTTTGTTCTAATAGACGGAGACGGCATCACATTTAACCGGCACTTAACACTAATCAGTGGATGGTGAAACAGCCCCTTAATGTTACTAACCATCTATGGACATGTGTTCGAAATAAATGTTTTATTTATTTATTGAACAAGCCAACGTAAGCTTATCTAACTAAACTAAGCTGACACACGGTGTGGCACCTCTACCAGTACATTCGAGGACAAAAATAAATAATTGACACTAAACTGTCAGTTTGAGCCAATTTTAATTAAAGTATATTATATTCACCATGTTATAGGTAGAGCCATTCACGATAACGCGTGCCGTGGTTCATATTATAATGTCATTAATGTCTAATTTTGACAAAATCACGCGTCTCTGTGAATGGCACTAGGTATACAGATGTAGCGAATTATGTTTTACCGTCGTATTTTGTCGGAATAGTTCGTATTAATCATGCTATCTCAACTAGCTTACCGAAGTTTACTGAAGCCGAGTTGAGAAAGCAAGATAAATACGAACTTATCCGACAAAATATGATGGCAAAACATTATTCAATAGATCTGTACCTTACCTACACTACATTTGCTGTCCTAGAATTCTCCTAGATTTTTTTCCTTACTTCTCCACCCATTCCATTGTAAAGGTTGCCTCGAAGAGATTGCTCTCCTCAGACCTCAGAAAGTCTCTGTGTATATACCTGTGTTTTCTGTACTGGTTGCTATGTGTTGGTGTGCAATAAAGAGTTGTATTGTATTGTATTGTGAATATAGAGACGAGTTAATGTTCAGCGGAGGAGTGTTGTTGGCTGATGATAAACAAGTAACCTGTAGCAAGTCCCCCTTGTGCACTATGAAAGCGTTGAGCATCCTGAAAGTCTTCTGCGCGGAGAGCTCGTCCCGCTTGAGGCCGAGCAGCCAGCGCGCCATGCACTTGAGTCCCTCGAGCTTGCAGCGCGTCTCTTCCGGCAGCTCCTCCTCGGAGCACCACTCGTCGTCGGGCGCGTTCGGCCCGCCGCCGCCCTCGCGGACCAACAGCTCTTTCACGATCTGACGAGTTACAGAATAAATCTAACTAAGTTAGTACTTCAAATACCAGGGTATTTAGTAGAAGGTAATTGGATAGAAATTATGAGTGCATTTTGTGCTCGGCTTACAGCATAATTGGTATAGTATAACTTCGTCTAAAAATACCCCAGTGGTCTTAGAAGCAACTGGTTTAAGTAGCAAGTGGTCTAAAAGGCAACTAGTCCTACCTTACCTTTTTTTTCGAAAATTTGAAAAACATAGGTTAGGTTAGTGTTAGTGTTGCGTCAAGGCGCTCAGCCACGCGGAATAGGAGCTCCTCGAAGCGGAGCTCCGTCGACTTTGCGGGGAAGCTCAGCGAATGGAAAAACAGTGCCACTTCGCTCCGCATTACTTTCTAGCTCCGCTCCACTATCTAACTGTACTCCGCTCCGCTCTGCTATCTAGCTCCGCGCCTGCGCAAGTCCGCTCCGCACTGCCCCTCCCTCCGCTCCGCTAGTCAGCCTAATACGCACCTTCCTTGACACTATATTCTTGATGAGCACTTCAGAGTCTCCGCAAGATCTCCGTGAAGATGGCGCCGCGCTGCTCCGCAACTCCGGTTCGCATCGCCCCCTCGTTCCGCTCCGCTAGACAGCCTCATACGCACCTTCCTCGACACTATATTCTTGATGAGCACGGGGAAGGTCTCTGGCAGGTTGTGGGCCACGTGTCCGAGGGTCACGATGGCGGTGCGGTAGTGCTCCGAGTGTGGCGACAGCGTCGCCTTCAGAGTCTCCAGGATCTCCGTGAAGATCGCGTTGCGCTGCTCCGGCACGTTCACGAACAGACATCTGACGGGGGGTCGAAACGATTAGTATAGTGCCACCAGAGTTGAGGTCACACACACAAGAATATGTCATGTAATGACAGCGAGAATTTGACATTTACTCATTCATTTCACTGATTCTATTTTAGGCTGTGTTTCAAATAAGAGATGTGCGGAGATGTGTAGCGAGGAATGTGTATTTCATGAACCAATAGGAACGCTTTATTTACCTCGCCTCGCTCCGCTCAGCTGTTTCCACTCGAGCTATGCTGTGCGAGGATAGGTAAATGAAGCGTTTCTAATTGGTTCATGAAAACACATTAGTCGTACATTTTTGGTGGAATGGAAACGCAGCCTTATACGAAAATAAAGGAACTAACACTGCTGTAAAACGTTAAGATACTTGCCATAAAAAAAAAGTAAAAAAAATACAAAACTAAGAAATTTATACACAATACTTTAGTTTACAAGAATGAGTATGAGCGGACCTTTGAATGTATAAGAAGGGCATATAGTCATGAAATGGCGTAACGTGTTTAAGTTTTTATGGCAAGGCGATTTTAATTAGATATTGTATTAAACTCTATATATGATTGTACATTTACCTGACAGCATTTTTAGCTTGTTTGGGCGTGCCAACTTCAGCGTAGGCCTTACACAGGGTGATCAGTCGCGGGAATAGAGATGGGCACGCTTCGCCTGCAAGAACACAACAAAAATTGTTACCCAGCCGGACTCACAAAACTGAATTTACCTACTTCTAAACTTCGGCGATTATAGTTCCTCTTTAATCTCGTGGGGAGCCGGTCTAGCTGTTAGCTTTGAAGCAAAGTACAGATAGTTCAACTCAGTTGTGCGCGCGGCCCTATGTGTGGGTAAAGCGATAAGAACACGTCTTGCTCGGACGACGACTGCCGCGTCACGTGAAAGTTGTATATTTACAAGCGCACGCACACATAGGGCCGCGCGCACAACTGAGTTGAACTATCTGTAAATGTCAAAGAGTGTTCGAAGACATCTTCGTGCAAACTACACCCCGGGAATAAAAATGTCAGTCCCGAGGAAGGTTGTGACTACTTGTGACTACTCACTGAGCGGCCTGTATTTCCCGAGGAAGGATGTGAGCACTCACTGAGCGGCCTGTATTTCCCGAGGAAGGATGTGAGCACTCACTGAGCGGCCTGTATTTCCCGAGGAAGGATGTGAGCACTCACTGAGCGGCCTGTATTTCCCGAGGAAGGATGTGAGCACTCACTGAGCGGCCTGTATTTCCCGAGGAAGGATGTGAGCACTCACTGAGCGGCCTGTATTTCCCGAGGAAGGATGTGAGCACTCACTGAGCGGCCTGTATTTCCCGAGGAAGGATGTGAGCACTCACTGAGCGGCCTGTATTTCCCGAGGAAGGATGTGAGCACTCACTGAGCGGCCTGTATTTCCCGAGGAAGGATGTGAGCACTCACTGAGCGGCCTGTATTTCCCGAGGAAGGATGTGAGCACTCACTGAGCGGCCTGTATTTCCCGAGGAAGGATGTGAGCACTCACTGAGCGGCCTGTATTTCCCGAGGAAGGATGTGAGCACTCACTGAGCGGCCTGTATTTCCCGAGGAAGGATGTGAGCACTCACTGAGCGGCCTGTATTTCCCGAGGAAGGTGAGCGCGGCGAGGATGTGCGGCGCGACGGACTCGTCGTCGTGTTCCAAGAGCGCGGTGAGCCGCTCCAACACGTCCTCGTGCAGGAAGTGCGCCGGGAACACGAATGACAGCATCACGAGCAGCTTCAGCCCGCGCTCCGCCGCCACCTTCACTGTCGTGCCTGTCAATACGGATTTTCATTTAATAATAATAATAATATAAATGTTCATTCAACATCACAAAATATAAATTACAATATACAGACAGATAACATTAAGTGTGGCAAAATGGGAATGAAACTCAGCTCAATTTATTGAATAAATAACCAAAACACAATTCACCCGTAGTACCCGTCAAAAGACATTACATTAGGCATTTGTCTGTATACCCGTTAGACGTCAGACGTCAAGTCGAGGGGAAAACGGGTTTAAAGCTCTGCCTTTCACTTCGATTGTGAGGAAATTAAATAACAACAGTGGACCCAATTGTTCACTTACTAGGTATCAAAGTAAAATTCAAATTCAAAAAGCACTTATGTCGATTGCTCTATGATATTTATTATTATTTAGCATTAATATCTGCCACAGCGGACCGTGCCAAAATATGTAACACGTCCTACCAGCCTTAGAAATAGAGTGGTATCGGATTATTAACGCATGGTCTGCTGTGATACATATAAATGCAGGCACTGTACGAGTATAGGTATCAGTGTGCGAGGCGGGCGGGCGACATACCGCACTCGTCGGCGATGGCGGGGTCGGTGCCGCGCGCGCAGCCCTCGACGTAGCCCACGAGGATCAGCAGCGCCTCGTGGTCCACCATCACCGAGCTGACGCGCTCCAGCAACATCTTCACCGTGTTGTAGTATAAGTTGGTCATCACCGGCTGCCCCAGCTTCTTCAGCACGTTCGACTGAAGAAATAGTTATTTGTGTCACAAGGGAGCCAAATGGTGTATTTACGGCGAGGGCGTACATTGAATCCAGAATGAAGCGAAGGATTCTACAATAGAATCCTGAGCGTAGCGAGGGATTCTTAAGTAGAATCCATAGCGTAATGAGGGATTCAAGTGTTAACGCCCAAGATGAAAATAATTTTGCTCCCGAGTGGCTCATACAACTTTTCACACCGAGCATTAAGAAACTTGAAAAAATAAATTATAAATATTATTAAAAAACAACCAGCATAGAAAATGGTGTGGCTTTACAATTATCAACTTCAAAAAATGGCATTTGCAATAAAACACTTAGAAAAGCCTTGAACAGAAAAGTTGCACTTTGCTCCCTCTCGTCAGGGAGGAAAAGTTACTTTTCTGAAGGAGAGGTGTGAAAAGGTTTATTTTATTCATTCGTGCTTTCTGTGGCAGGCAGGCTAGGTTGGCGCTTGTATCGTGAGGTTTGACAGAAACGAACAGTTTGAGGAACTTTGACATTTGTGAGATGTTTGGGATTGGTTTATAACCAAATGAGCCAATCGCAAGCATGACTGCACGTGAAACGGACCTTACGGTACTAACGTCATCTAGCGACATTACACTAGTCAGAAAACCATATTAATTTATTTTAAAGCTGCTAAAATATTTATTTTACAATTGAAAATAAAGCTAGACTTCTGGGTAAAAATTAAATAGATGTAACTTGGAATCACACTTGGACAAAACTTACCGTAGTACGAACGCACACCTCGCAGCTGACATTAGGGTTCAATATCATCTCCATCCCCTGCAACAACTCCGGTGCCTGCTTCATGTGCTGCGAAAACTTATTCAAGAACTCTTGCGCCTTCACCGACTCAGGTAGGAACTTGGAACTGATGTGCAACACTTTAGCGATCAATTCCTTCTGCACAGCCGGCGTTGGGGGCTTCCTGTGTAACTCTACCCATTCGGCAACAGTACGACGGACAGCCAACTGGTGTTTCTGCAGCTCTATAAACGCTTTCGTAGCGTTCGCGTCCACGTTAGTCATTAAATAGTAGAGCTTCTTCATCCGAACTTGCGGCGGCAAAGTGTACGGCACCAGTGAAGTGTTCAACAGTCTCTCGACCAACAATCTGTCCTCTAAAGCAGTCATGTAATATCCGTGGAGTATTTTATCTTTGATCCATTGCACGGCTTTCTCAGTGGCCGGCGGCACGCTTTGTTCGGTCAAGAATTTCCTGTATATCATGGCTAGACCGGACATAGCTTCCTTGCGTATCTTGAACTTCTTATCAAGAGTCCTTTCCCTTACGAAGTGTAGTAAGTCTTCTGATTCAGCAACAGCTGGGAAGTCCCTTTGAGCGGTCGCTATGATCGCCATGACGACCTCGTAGCGAACTTGCTCGTGAGCATCATGCTGCCTCATTTTGAGGGTTTCTGTGATGTCCTTCCTCAAATCTGGATGGTGTACGAGGAAATGCATGCAGTATTGCACGCATTTGATGCGTATTGGGACGGCGATGTCGTTGAATCGTCCGAGGAACGCGCGCCAGAGAGCTGGGTACTGTTTGGCAAGCCCTGAGCCTGGTTCGGAGAACATCCTGGCTAGTAGTGCGACCGCGCTAAGTCTCTCCTGAAACTGCGCTGACTTGAGCTTGCACTCTAGCTGGGGGAGCACTGCGATGAGGATAGTGGGGCAGCATTGGTTCAGTTCATAGATAAGCTCGTATACTTTGGAGAAGATTAAGAGACTCTTTTCTTCCTTGCCGAGGATAAGGACGTGGTTGAAGAACTGTAAAAGATGATGAAATTAATTATTGGATATGCTAGAATGGAATTTACAAAACCAAGAATAATTCTTTCAAAACAATTTAAAATAGGATAAATTATAGTTATAATCAAAACTAACTAAAAACTGCCAAATGTCAGTTACAAGAAATGCCAGGACTTTTAGGGTTATGTCAGGACATTTAATTTTTCCTTATGGCAGGCAACCCTATGTGGGGAAGACCTCTGTCCTACAGTGGACGTCCTACGGCTGATATAATGATCAGAATCGCCTGTTCAGAATCTGAACTCTTACCGCCTGTATGTAGGGCTCGAGCGTCTCGCTAGTCTTGACGATGAGCTCCTTGGCGAGCGTGTAGGCGTGCTTACGCTCGCGCTTGTGCGGCTCCACCAGGTTGGTCAGGATGACGTTGAGTAGCTCGTTGGAGACCACGTCCGACTCCGTGATCAGAGGACACAGCACGTCCAGCATGAAAGATTTCACCTTTGAGGAGTGCTCCGTGCTGTTGAGAGACATGATTTATGTATAATACTATTCAATGGAAAAAATCAATCGTGTAAACAAATGTGGCTACTGACATTGACACTTGACTGACGACTGGCTGACTGATTGACTGACGTTAGCTCTAGTGATGTGAATGCTCTTTAACATACTTCAATCAGCAGTAAATAATTATTTTGAATTTATTCATATTTAATTATTTAAGTATTTATTATTTGTATGTTTACAGCTATGATAAAATAGTAGCGAAATGAAAATACAAGTTTATTTATACCGCCTTATTTTTTTTTAATAAATAACTTCTGTCCAATGGGGCAAAGAGTCAGAATGGCGGGTGTAAGGTGACCCGGGGCTATTGTAGCTGGGGGGATATTGTATCTGAACCGTCTGATGGCGTCCTTACGACGCCATTTTCTTCTCGGCCATTTTACGTTGTGTTCGTCAGAAGACTATCTTCACACAACACACATAAACATGGCGAGCATGGCGTCGTATGGACGCCATTAGACGGCTCAGATACAATATCCCCCCAGCTACAATAGCCCCGGGTTACCATTATAAATATAAAAATAAGCTATACAAAAAACGGCTAGACGGACTTTGATGAAATTTGGTATGTAGATAGCTGAACATGTGGAATAACACAAAGGGCTACTTTTTATCCCGTTATTCCCACGAAAAGAGTCATGAAATTTGGCATGCTTGTTTTTAATAATGTCAATATTACGAATAAGTTAATAGGTATGCTTATGAATACGCTCTACAACCTGAACCAATAGAATTCCTCAATTTGCAGAGCCAGCCATAATTATCGGTAGGTAAGGTTGGTTCAGTCAAATAATTAATTTTGTAGGTACAGCACTAAATTTCCAGAGACTAGACCGACCATAGACCAACTTCGGTGAGGAAAAAAATATCATGTCAATTTGACAAATATAACGGATTTTCGTCTTCCAATTAATTATATAAAATAAACATATTTACACGATTATTTAATGATAAAGTGATTGTTAAAAACAGTGGTGAGTTCATTGAGATGTGAATATGATCGGGATTGGCGTTCAAATGTAAGTAACTACGGAGTAATCGTGAAAAATTGCTTTGTTTACATGATTGATTTTTTCCATTGAATAGTACCGTACTTGTGTGATATGCTCGTTAGTCCCCTATCATATAAATAAAAAATCGGTCAAGTGCGAGTCGAAGGGTACCAACGTACCCGTCAAGACGAATCAAACGAGTCCAAACAACAACATAGCGCTGCTTTAATTACGTAGAGAGTGACACAATCCAGAATAAAAAGGGTGTTAAATTAACTTTGATTGAATATAAACATATTTTAAAATTAAAATACAAACGGAGAAACCAGAAAAATAAGACCAGCACTGGGAATCGAACCCAGGTCATCGGCATTCCGTGCCGTGTGCTATACCGCTACACCACTGCTGGACAAAAATTTGGAATTGAAATAAATAAAATAAAAAAAACAAAAAAACAAAAAAACAATCTTAATATTTTCAAATCTTGGGTTGTGTTACTATCAAATAATTAAAGCAGCGATAGGGTCACTCGCGTTGCCCCTAGCAACTGTCGGCTTTCACCTTGGCCGCCTAGCAACGCCTAACAACTCCTAGCAACCAAAAAAACGCTGAAAAACACAAGGTTCTTGTATGACTTTATTTTATTTTTAGTGTTTGTTATCGTAGTAGCCATAGTAATACATGATCTATCTATGCGAATTTCAAGTATCTAGTTATTACGGCTCAAGCCTCAAGCCCTGTGACAGACGAAGGGACAGACAGACAGACAACAAAGTCTTAGTGATAGGGTCCCGTTGGCACCCAAAATTTTACTGAAAGAAGACTTTATTTTGGTTTTAAAACAATTTAAACTTCAACCGCCATAAGCCTCCTGTCGCATAATATTGAACGGTTTTTATCGCACGAAACAGTGCTTGGGTGCGGTACAATTTTAATTTATTAAAATTAAAGGGACTGATGACGGCTGGTACGCTCGTAGAACTACCTATGAAAGTAACACAACTTACTTGACAATCTTAAACATGAGCGAGAACAGAGCACAGAATATCTCCTGGCAATCCTCCAGCTCGAAGCACATGTTAAACGACTTGACATAAGCCAGGTTCTCCAGGAGGTAGAAGTAACGTTTGAAAGCCGGGTCCTTGGGGTCCCGGAGACCCTGTAACTGGTTTATCAGGAACAGGAATATTGTTTTCACCTGGGGAAGAAAAAAATAAATGTAAACTCATCATTATCATCATGATAGTCATTCGAAAAGTGGTTAAAGTAGGACTCCTCAAAGAACGTCACGATAACCGGTCACTCCCGCGACCTTCGGGAAGCTTTATTGTTCCACCACACTTGGAATGACAATTGTATTCACCTCTTGTTTCTGTCACACAGCATAAGACGAGGGTAGAAAGTGATCGCGAACGTCAACGCGTTAGAAAATATAGAGTCTGCTCTTTATAATATACTTCGCGCGTAGACGAGTAACACATCGGCGATAGCAAGTTATGAGCAGCCGACGTCGCGCCACGGGTGAGCAAGAGCGAAATAGTTCCCTAGGTGGACAGAAGGGAGACGCAGCACTATGCCACTACTTCGACTCACCTGTTCCTGGTCTTTATAAGGCGCCTCGGGCGCGTAGACGCGTAGTACATCGGCGATGCAGCAAGCAATGAGCAGCTGGACATCGCGCGATGGGTGAGCGAGAAAGAAATCGTCGGCCAAGTGGAGTGCGAGAGGGATGTACTGCTGGTACATGCCCTCATCTTGTCCCAGCCCTTGTAGCGTGTGGGCTAATGCCTGAACAGGAAAAAAATAGTAAATTGGAAATTCAGTGATAAAACAATAGGCTAGATCCTTATAATTAGTCGGTCAGTTAGCTTTTCGAAAAATATCGCTAGGCCAGGCTGTGGAATCGGTTGCCGATCACCGTCCGACAATCTTCCTCCGTATACTCGTTCAGGGGTCACATTGAAGAAGATGTGGCTCACACTATAGTTCCTTAATTATTTAGTAACTAATTTATACTTGTGTTATTTATGTATTGTATGTAAATGTGTGTATTATGTACTGTGTGTGTTTTAACTAAGGAGTGACGTCATGGGCGGGCTCCCTCTCCCGAACTTTGACGCGCTTCATCTTTGTTTGATTGACAAAAGAAAAAATACGTGACCAATATTTTTTTTATAATCTTACTGATACTGACTGACGGACTTCTCAATTCAAACGCGTCCGTCATAACTAATGTATTGACGAATTGATGCACTTACAGACTCATATAGCTAAAGCTAGAAACACACTGACGGCGGAGGCGGAGCGGTGCGGCGCACGGCTACTACGAAACCCGAAACTCGAAGTTCATGTCGTGCGGTCCCTCTGACACTTATACTGTTTAATACGAGAGCGAGACGGTATGACACGAACTTTGAATTTCGAGTTTCGTAGTAGCCCTGCCGGTTGTAATATTCGAGCTAACATGAAAGAGGGCACACAGAATACCGCGCGGGAAATAAGCATGGCGCGGTGTTTTGTGAGGCCTCTTTCACCTTAGCTCGAATATTACATCGGTACGCCCGGCACCGCTCCGCGTCCGCCATTAGTGTGCTTATAGCTTAAGTGATGTTTAAAAGTTCGCATGATATATATATTGCCATCACCATTGCATTGTATTGTTAGATTTCTGCAGGACCGGCAACGCGCGAATTATTAAACATCCAGATGTGGCGGTAATCGCTTGCCGTGAACGTATTTTCGGAGACCAAATGTGAGACTTATTTAGACATTCTAAAGCCGCTCAAGCTTGTCAAGTAGCTTCTCAAAGAGGTCGAGATAGGCTGTCACCGTAGTCAAGGAGAGCGAGGAGAGTTTGTGCCAATGTAATCTTGGTATGGAGAGAATGAAATCGTCTTTACCCGTGGACTAACCAGTGGGGCGGAGGCCTCCGAGTCCCGGGGCGGCCTCCAAATGTCCTCAAGTTCTCTTAATCAAGTCCTGAGACCTTAACATGGTTAAAAATATGCTTTGTACATCAACTTCTAATACTGAGTGGCTCATTCGACTTTGTGGTCCCGCGCACCGAACGAGCGTAGCCCGCCACTGGTCCTTACTTAGTAAACCAATTTGATTTCCATGCCACTTCCGTACCTTGCCATAGTAATAGTACATTACTGCAGAGGCTGGGAAAGAAAAGCTTACAGGCCGAGTATGTATAGAGTATGGATAGGTATACGAGGCTGGCATATTCTTTCACGCCGAAGCTTGTATAGTGCTTTTCTCAAAAATGCACTAAAATAAATAAAAACTCCTAGAAATCAATGTTTTATTCGTAAGACAACTAAAATTGTACCAGACTCAAATTATAACTGGCATCTATATAAGTGTTTATTTCATTCTAACATGATTTAAAACGTTAAAATCATCATCATCCCAGCCTATATATATACGTCCCACTGCTGGGCACAGGCCTCCTCTCAAAACAAGAGGGTTAAAATAATCCCAATAAAATCAAATTGCTATAAAAAAACATGTACATATAATGGCCTTTATCGTGGATATTTGACGTTTTGCATTGAAACAAAAGACTGTTGTCTTGCAGGCCTAGGCCTGCAACAGTATATTTTGAAGCCTGTTTTAAGGAACACAACATAAATATTACATAGCATGTTTGAGAAAATAAAATTGGTTTGTCTATCTATAGCAATGCTTGTTGGATGACGTTAAATGTCACAATGACAAGGTTCTGTGGTGGCCTAGGAATCAAATTGGTTGACTATATTTAATGAATGAACCCTATCCCCTGATAATGATAATACAATACTACAGGATGTGCATATCAGAATATCTATAAACAACACGACCAAAGTTGATCATGCGTTAAGACGTCGTCATGATGACATGAGCAACGCATTCATTGTGATCTCCTTTCGATATCTATTACTAATCAATATCCACAATCGTGTGAAATCATCGATCGATAGTATAGGTCGTTATCTTTGTTGACCATTGAATAATTCACTATCGATTGTCTTAAAATTTGTGAACAATCAAATCCTTCATTTGCACATTAGCTAGATAGATACACATTTATTTTACAATAGAACTATGCAATTTTTTGGGATAAAAACTATCCTATGTCCTTCCCTGGGACTTAATCTGTATACCGAATTTCATCCAAATCGGTTCAGCGGTTTAGACGTGATGAGGTAACAAACAAACAGACTTTCTAACTCCTACATTTATAATATTAGTGGGATATAGTAGAGCGACGCGCCCCTGCTTCGCGCAGGTGTAGTTTTTACAAAATGAAGCAGAAAAATGTGAAGTGCCTTTAGAGACCTTTTTTGAAAATTGTACCCGTGCGAATCCGGGGCGGATCGCTAGCAGTAATAAGCTGTTTACATTTTATTCAGAGCAGGCCCACTATCCGAGTGGTTTGACCTATGGCCTCTCAAGCAGAGGATCGTGGGCTCAAACCCCGGCACGCACCTCGAGTTTTTCGAAATTCATGTGCGGAATTACATTTGAAATTTACCACGAGCTTTACGGTGAAGGAAAACATCGTGAGGAAACCTGCACATACCTACGAAGCAATTCAATGATGTGTGTGAAGTTCCCAATCCGCACTGGGCCCGCGTGCGTGGGAACTACTGCCCAAGCCCTCATCTGAGAGGAGGCCTGTGCCCAGCAGTGGGACGTATATAGGCTGGGACGACAACGTAGTAGTTTATTTCAAGTTCAAATGGGTAAGAATCACGACGACAGTCGAAACACGAGGATTGTCAGATAGCACAATGTTACACGTAACTTTTAACATGCAGTGAAAATAAATCTTCAGTAGAAGAAAGGTGACAAATGATTCATTATGTTATTAACGACAGAATGTGGGTCGCCGTGCTATAAATAGAACGTGTTAATCTCATACTGAGCATTCTTTAATCCCTCTCACGTGGATAAATATAACATTTTACAAGCTTTTTTTCAACTTGCAATGTTTGTATGTTGCGACCAATTTTTGCAAGTCTAATTTTACCTCCTTGTAATAATTACATTGACTTGAAATTTGGTACGGACGGCTTGGAAGACAAAGAAAAACAAACAATACAGTCAGGCTCTGTTTAGCCGAGCTAGTCTGCGTCTCCACCAGAGATGTGCGAGGATGCTTGGCGAGGAACGTATTTGTCGTGAACGAATAGAAACGTTTCACTTACCTGTGCCCTTAGTGTAAGTTTTCGGTTACAAAATACGTCTCGATCGCGTTCGCGTTAAAATCTCAATTTATATGGAAACACGAACAGCGCCTCTAGCGGAACGTTTGAGATTTTCGTGGTTCCCTACAAATTGAGATTTTAACGCGAACGCGATCGAGACGTATTTTGTAATCGATAACTTCTTACACTAAGGGTACAGTGCCCTTAGTGTAAGTTTTCGGTTCAATTTTAACGAGAATTCCGCCTCTAGCGGAACGTTTGAGATTTTCGTGGTTCCCTACAAATTGAGATTTTAACGCGAACGCGACGTATTTTGTAACCGAAAACTTACATTAAGGGCACTGTCCTCGCTCCGCCGTGCTGTTTCTACCAGGGATCTTACGGAGCTCCGATTTCGTTTCCGTTAAGTCGGAACTTCGGTTTGGTATTACACATCCGTTTCGGTTCCGGTTCCGTTACTTTTGAAACGGAAGTTATATCGGATGTCAATGCTTAGCGCGACGGCGGGACATGAGCGGCGTACATCAAAAACAAACAGCTGGAAGACTTTTCTGAAACTCGCGATCACAATCTAATGACAGTTTTTGTATGTACCCACTTACTTGCTCGTTTGCCATCCAGTCAAATAAAAATAAATAAATAAATAAATATCGTTTGGTTGTGATGTCAGTGTTTACTAGACCTACCCTTAACATCTCGACCACCTATCACTTAGGCTCCGAGTCTGGTTCCGATTCCGTTTCTGGTTCCGATAAATTAAATTGAAAACATCTGGTTCCGCTTTCGGTTCCGATAAAACCACATCCGTTACATCCCTGGTTTCTACTAGATGTGCAGAGCGAGGAAGAAGCGATTCTATTGGTTCATGACATAAGTAAACATTCCTCGCACATCTCTGGTGGAAACGCAACCTTAATCCGTGAGGCCGCGAACGAAACGCCAGCGGGCAGCGGGGCGGGTAGCGGCGCGGCGAGCGTTTTCTGTTTATTGCAAGTGCTGCCAGGTAAGCAAGCGCTCAAGTATTACGTAACGCAATTAACTGGTGCGAAGGGGGGAGGGGGGTTGTAAAACGTTACGATGCGTTACAAGGGCGGGAGGGGGGAACAACGCGTTACGTCACAGTTTCTTTTATAAAAGTTCATACTTGTCCTCAAAAGTGGGAGATTTGCATTATCAGGTGTTGTTGTTGGCCTATAAATGCTCTGATGCAGACTTGCCAGCGCAACAGTGCCAAAAAGTACCAACTAAATTTGGAAAACGGCTAAAGAAAATCTAAGACTTAAAAAATGGTTATTTGGATGTTACGTGACGTTTAGGAGGGTATAGAAAAACGTTACGGCGGGTTACATTTCACAAATCTTCAATAAATGCGTCACGTTGTACTTGAATGTCCCCAAACCACTGTGCGGAGAGCGTTAAGGCCGCGCAATGAAAAGAGAATACGCTCGCCGCTCCGCTGCCCGCTGCCGTCTAGTGCGCTGCCTAAGTCAGTTCAAACCTTGTTCAAACCGATCGACGCGATGCGGCAATTCACTGGGAAAAATCAGTCAAATTAGTTCTCGTTGAATGAAGTATAGTCTGAAATAAACTTCTCTGCCTCCTAATGACTCACCCTGCCCACGCTAACTGGTTAATAATTTATTCCATAACATCTTATTACTATCTATTTCGAAAAATCAGTCTTTGCTCCTTGCCTATGTCATGGGAACCTCTATGCAAAAGTTTTTAAGAAATTTGGTCTGGAGACAGTTTGAGACTCCGGACAGCACAGCTTTTATCCTGGAGTATTACATAATTCCCGCAGGAATATACGGGGCAAAAGTATTGGGGTAAAATCTCCAGGCAGATGTTATGTCTGGGGACCAAAGACCGAAGGAAGAGTCGGAAGTTGAGAAGCTTCGATGGCGTGATGCAGGATATTTGTGTTCCTATTTGCTCACTAGATGGCGCTAGGGGTCGCTACACTAGAAAACAAACCTTTAGTCTCCGGACCAGCTCGTCAGGTCCAAGGTCATCGGTGATTGGTCGGCAGCCTTGCGGGTACACTATTTCCGCCATACTGCCAATCTGGGGACAGAGAAGAATTCATGGAACCCTTTGACCGCCACGGTCGGTAAAACACGACAGCTGGAAAAAGTGCCATAGTGGCCATGTCGGCATTTCGTGGCGCATATGGAACGATTTTCAGTTTTTTTTTTGTCGGGTGTGGCCGACCGTGGCGGTTAAAATGAGGCAACGGAATGGACGGCAGCGGACAGCGGGGCAGGCAACGGGTCCGGCGAGAGTGTTCTCTATCTCTAATGAACTGAATTACTTTGCTCACCCGCGAGCCCGCGACCTTATGATAGCTACGTTTATGCAACAAATGTGTGTTCATGCAGTTGTGTGTGGTCTAACATCTGGTAGCGTGGTGAACGGTTGTGTTGCTCTGAAGATGAGCTCTGGTTGAGCTCGAAACGCGTCAATGTAGTGTGGCAGTGGTGATAGATGGGTTTGTGTGTGTTCTTGCATAATGGTAACTATCATAAGGTCGCGGGTTAGCAAAGTAATTGTTTCAGTTCATTAATATGGACCTCCGCAAAGTAACGCCCGATTCAATAAATTATTACAGAGAAAACGCTCGTTGCGCCGCTACTCACCCCGCTGCTCGCTGGCGTCCAGTTCGTGGCCTAAAGAGCTTGAGTTTCAAAATTAATTTGTGGTGAACAAAGCCTTATGATTGGGTACGGAGTCCTAGGTCTGCTTAGTGCTATGCTAACACATATAGCGTTAGGATTATCATCTTCCACAAATCGTCATCATCTTACAAGGTGATTCAGGCGACTTGAGCTGAGCAGGAGTAGCAGGACCAACCCCACCAAATCCAGTTAGCTAAGGCTAATTATACCAATATGTATAGTGAAATTACTTTTTTACAACCTTTTCTTCAACTTGCCCTGTTTGTTGGGTAAATTTGACCCACTTCCTGTAGTCGGATTGGCTTGAAATTTGGCATACCTAAAAATCTGGTGACAGTACAATAATCTGACAGTGACATCCTGATACTCTAGCCAGGATCGTCTCTGCAGGATAGAACTCCTCAGCAGTTAATGGCAGCGAATTGAAATTCGGTACAAAAATGTACTTTGGATGACAATGTAAGTACAGTCAATAAAAAGTACAGTCCAAAAAACTTGTGTTTTTTATTTTATTTTATTTTGACTGGATGGCAAACGAGCAAGTGGGTCTCCTGATGGTAAGAGATCACCACTGCCCATAGACACCTGCAACACCAGGGGGATTGCAGATGCGTTGCCAACCTAGAGGCCTAAGATGGGATACCTCGTGCCAGTAATTTCACCGGCTGTCTTACTCTCCACGCCGAAACACAACAGTGCAAGCACTGCTGCTTCACGGCAGGATTAGCGAGCAAGATGGTGGTAGCAATCCGGGCGGACCTTGCACAAGGTCCTACCACCTGTATTAACTTGTATTAAAAATGTTTTTTTTTTTTAACAAAAACTTATTTAATGTTGAAAACAAAAAGTATTAAATTATTAACTATGTCGATGGCCAATCTGCAGTTAAGGATGTAGTGTCAGTGTTTTACTTAAATATGATGGTGAATGATCCATTATCATGAGGGTGTAGGTTGGTGCTGCTCACATCTCCGGAATCACCCACTAGATATAGAAAGAGTAAATAAAAGGATCCTTTTTTGTCAAGATAACACCCCGGATAGAATAAATAGTTAAAATAGAGTTCTTTAAACTGCAGCATGAGGTCAAAGTATTCTACTCATTGGCGTGCATTCGGTCGATTTCAGGGTAGGGAGTTGGTAGTTTGCGCCACAGCAGTAGCGCTGCCTGCCCTACTGTGTACTCAATGCACGCCATAGACTACTTGTATATATGCACACAGTTGCATATATACATGTATGATCAGATCAAACTTTGAATTAACAAATTAGTGTTGTGCTTATGAGTTGTTTTAGTAGTTTTACTTTTTGTTTTAGATTTGTTCTCATTAGTATTCTACAGAACATGGATAAATAAACCTTATTTTATTATATGAAGTTGTACAGACAACTTCACACACACTGACTCACTTCACTTCACTTTTACACTGTAAGCAGATGTAAATATGATTTCAATAGATGTGTTTTTCAAACTTTTGGCTTTCAAATTATTTACGGTGTTAGTTTGTATACCACATATAGATATAATTATATTTACTATGCACTATTTATGGTAGACAGCAATGTCTTTTCTTTGTGTACAGCTATCACCAGGCCAGTAGTGATTTGTGGCATTTAGTGGCTCTGTATACTATAAATAGTGCATAGTAAACATAATTATATCTATATGTGATATACAAACCTAACACCATAAATAATTTGAAAGCCAAAAGTTTGAAAAACACATCTATTGAAATCATATTTACATCTGCTTACAGTGTTTTGAATATTACTGGTAGGAAATTAGTGGCATCACTGAAAAAAAACTTGTAGTAAATGAAGCTAAATACCATGTTGATGGGAGGTTTTCTTTTATTTCGTAATTATTATGTATGTTGCACTGAAATAAAACAATTGCCTTGCCTACAATAACTTGAAAAGTTTTTCTAGTAAATTATGCAGGCCACAGGATTTAGGTCAACCATGAACTTTGACTTAAGGCAAAAGCAATTTATTTACTGTATAAATTTGCTTACAAGTATGTACAATAGTAGCTAATTGCTAATTTAAATTACAGAAACTTTCTGATCATCATTAAATAGGAATGAAAAATGTTTTAGAGTTGTCACTTGAGCTATTACTAGTTTACCAATGGGTTTCTATTCTATACTTAACTAGAAATATTAATTACTGTATAAACATGATTAATTGAAGGCACATTATGTTCACTAATTAATTAATTAATTAGAGAAATTAATGGTGTGTTGAATAGTCTATATATATTGGGTCTATATCGGCAGGTAGAAAATTTTTAGTCTAATTTTTAGAATTGATATAAAACAAACCTAACCTAACCTATAGAGTTCTACAGGTGACCATTTAAAAAATTATGATAATGTATGGTTTCAGCAGGGAAAAAAAATTATGACGAACAATAATTATGACAAACATTACATTATGACTAATACAATTATGGCAGTCGAAAAGATCCCCTATATATCAGATATTTGCATCTGAAGCCAGATGATGTAGCCATAGAGCAGACAACTAGGTATTCTTGCACATGTTGTCATGATAGTTTTGACCACTGAGTAATGCCGGATTCAACTGTATTTATACTTAACTTTCGGCGTATGTGTCGTCACAGCCTTAGTGTGTGCATGTTTTTTGTGTTTAGTTTTAAATGGTTCCCACTGAGATACAGCATTACGGCTTGCCGCAACATTATGCTGAGTGGGGTCCAATTGGTCTTTTCAATGTTTTTTTATTTATTATATCTTCATAATGTGTTTTTCTGTATATTGAATGTGTAAATAAATTTCTTTCTCTCTCTCATATGTTAAACTGTATTCATATTAAACACACTTGAACAGTACATAAGTACAAGTGGCTGAGAAAGTGGTCTGTGGTATAGTAGGCTTCTTTTGTTTATTGATAAGTACCCTGCTGGTGACTAGCTATTATACCTATACCTACTAGTAGAAGATCCATTGAAGAACAACCCTCACCAAACTGGTTAATGGATGTAACATATTTTATATTAAATTTAATATGTCAATAAATATATTGCATATGGGTTGTCTAAAAATTACATTACAAACACGGTGGTATAGGCACAGAATATATAATAGTACTAACATACAGAATGGCCATGCTCCGCCCCGCAACGGTTCGAGTTACCCCACACCTCAAGCGCAGATTGCAGGAAAACCGCAGGAAAGCAGTTGGGTGCGCAACGCGATGTATGTCGGCCGCACGGCACTAAGTTCGGGAGAAATTATTTTGCGAAATGGTAACGGTACCCTACCTAGTTCCTTTTTCTAAATAAATAATGATTTCTGAAATTATCGCGATTAATACACGAAATAACTACCTACCAAATAGTTTGTTTAAGTTTGTACTCGTATATCTATTGTAATTGAAAATAATAATGCTTAAATACACAGACAGACGCATTTTAAGTAGGTTTAAATAAATAGGTAAGATTAACGATTACATTTATTTGCACTATCTAAGTATATAAGTAATAAGTACCTTTAATTGTCATTGGTAGCACTTATTAGGGGTTTGGGATAGTCAGCCCTGTGTATCTTACGCACACATTGACGCGTGTACAGACGTCGTCATGCCTATGTAGATTCAAGAACGCGTATTTTGTACGGCGTGGCCACCGTGTGGTATAGGGTTGTCTGCAAAAAATCAGTCCTGAATTCCAGTTGTCGAATTTTGAGAAGTGAAATTTTGCTCTTTCTTTAAATGGACGGACTACAAACAGCTGCTATGCTGTATCCGCTTTTATCGCATGGGATGGTTAGTTGGGACCTCTCAGTCGCACATATTCACTTGCAGCAATATTTCACAAATGCATCTACTGATCTGAACTCAAAAAATTTGGTAAGTATTTTATGATGAGTTTTGTACATAACTGAATGCTACTGAATGTTTAGTGTTAGCAACATAAAATTTGGGTCAAGTGGTACAGTCAATTACAAAAATATTATTATTGGAATAATGCCAAAATGTACTGTTTTTGTAATTGACTTGGAACTCATTTCTAAAATGTTGAGGATGTTTATTATTTATGTATTCATGTTTATTATTATTTACCAATATATGTTTATGTATGTTGTTTACCAAGACTTGGATAAAAGTTCTTGGAGGATATTCATTTGTCCAGTTTATCAGTTAAATCACAGGACATGCAAATGAATAGGAAAAAAAATGTCATGTGATATAAAAGCTGTACTTATAAGAACATTTAGAAACATCTAGAACTGCAGTGATATCAGGCTTGTGTTTGTATAATTTCACAAATATTCAAAAGTAATATGTGATTTCACATTTTTTTTTTCAAATTGAATTTTATAATCATATAATATATAAAGTTCAGACAGAAAAAAATGCCACATCAATCACCTCACACATAAATATTATCAACAAACATAGCTAAAATCAAGGTATTGATTGCAACTAACCTAAATCAAACATCCTGTGCCTTACCTATCGTCAAGCAATCATCAACATCACTCCTAATACGCTTCACGGAAAAGGAATCCACGAAAACATGAAATACGTAGTTAGGAGAAACAGTATTCCAACAAAGTGCATTCCTAAATATTAGACTAACAGTATTTCACGGGCAAACAACTGTTTTGTCAAGCATAAACTACGTTTGCAGGCGATTCGGCTGTAACAACACTACAATCAAATTATGGCATATCAACATAATTTTTTACACAGCAATCAAACATCGAAATCATTTCTAGGTTAATCTGGGTGAAGTGGACGAAATATCAAGGGAGCACTATCGAAATTAAAAGAAGCAGAAACAATAATTTGCTACCAATAATGGCTAAAATACGTACGATAAATCATAGACGTGTGTCCCGTTCTCCCGATGTTTACAAAACCACCACGGCACTAGCTATCAAACAAAACAATCACAGAACAAACATATTCCGTTCATTAAAACATCACTGAAAATTGAATCATCAGGGGATTCTAGTGTCCTATTGATCTAAATTCATAGAAAAATTGTATAATATTTTTTATATCAATCCGTGTGGACGCCAAACTGCGGGAAAAACTACAGCGAAGTTAGCTACGCTTTGTTCGCATTTTCAAGGTCGTTCTACTATCTATGGTTACATGACGTGTCTATGCTTATTATATTGTCTATTGCACGGTCATAGAATGTAACTATAGACTGTAATGTACTGTCACGTATTTTTATCCTTATGTTGCCTAATGGTAAAATAGAAGTCTTGCGGAATAGGCTGCAAGAATCAAATTAAAATTATCTACATTGATAAAAACAACACGAGGCCGTATTGCCTAACGTTTCTGACGCTTGCGATCGCAATCAAATGACAAATTCCGCATACTAAAACTGTCACTAAAATACGATCGCGACGCGAGCGTCAGAAACGTTAGGCAATACGGCCCCTACCAACGGGCATTGGATACTTTTTTTAATTATGTTAATGAGACAGCAAAACGCCGCAAATATACAGGTCTCTCTAAAGACTACATATTTACAGCTTTTGCTGTTGAAACTTTGGGTCCATAGAGTTCGGACGCTCACAAACTTTTTGGACAATAAAAAAAATATATTCGAAATCACCAATGACCACAGGGCTTGTGCATTTCTCGCTCAACGTATTGGAATCACGATCCAGCGCGGAAATGCAGCCAGCCTTATGGGTACTTCCTCAGGGACAAAACTTGGGGGGATTGTATATAGTTAATTATGGTACCTTTTTAATTTAAAAAAATATAGATATTTATTTAAAAAATTGATGCCATTGAGAACGAAATAGCAGGCAGAATCTAGTAGGTCACACAATCTTATTAAGGCTTCGAGGTAAAATGCATAAAGAACAATAATTAGGCCAAATAGTTTGTATTTTTATTTATTTTCTTAGTTATAACTAGCGGTAGATATACACTTCTAAAACTTAAAATATAAACAATATTGTGTTGATAATTAACAATTTCTTTTCTGGTAGCCAAAATATAATGTAGACATTTTATAAGAACAAAACTTGTATATTCAGACGAATAATATGTACATTCCTTTTAGTTCCTCGTATAATTTCTTTAATTTAGATTTTTGTCATAACAATAATACTTAGCTTTTAATTATAGTAAAAGCATTCAATTTATTTAATTAATTCAACAGTAGGGATTTCAGATAAATCCTGCAAGTAAGAATGGTAACGTGACACCACCTACGGCTGTCTATCTCAGTAGGTCACTAGATACTTAAATAAGGTTTAAACAAGTGTTTCCCTCTATAAAAACGTATTTCATTATGATGATCTAAAATGGCGTAAGGGACACAAAGCTACTATTACTTCTGGCCTTTAAGATACTCAAAAAAATATTCACCTATTTAGTTAGGCACCATAATTTTAATGATGACATCGTTAATTTTAAGTGGATATCTGTCTAGGGCAATCTGTTGATTGTCCTGTTAGAAGGATAAGCAATTGAGATCTATGTTTAACAATGAAATTAATAAAACTATTGCATATGCTTAGAATTATTTGTCAGCAGTTATCTTACTAATGTCACAGTAACATGTGGACTAAAACTTATTTACGTTATTAAAAAACTAAAAAAAAAACCGCTAATTGAGTGCCTTAACTCAACTCGACTTACATTCAATCCAACTACATATACATTATAAAATTTAATCTAGTTCCAGTTTTCTGAATGATCCGGCAGTTGAATGAATATCTTTAGTTATATCATTCTTTTCAAGAGCATGCACATCGACACACATGTCATCCAATGCAAGTAACTCTTCTCTATGATTCAAAAGCTTTCGCTTTAGTTCTTCAATCATATCCCTTAGAGGAACCGTGCCACCATACTCCTTAGGTAAGATTGCAGGGTCAACGTGCTTGTTCAATTCTTCAGTGTTGCGATGAAACTGAAAAAAAAAGAACTTTTACTTTTAAAATAATAACTAGCTACTTTGTTTTTTTTATTTTAGTACTGCGATTAAAGTAACATTTCACGAGTAATTTATTTTAAATCATTTTTATACATTATAGATACACATAGCTCTTAAAGTGTAAAACAATGAACAATTCCCAAGTTACAAAGCGTATATTTTTCATTTGTCATTTTTAGCCATGATTTTCGGCTGTGGGTTGCATAAAACAAAAATTACTTTTATTGATGATAATCTCGACTGAATATCACGTTCTACGGTTGCGATATTTTTCCATACTGAAGTTAGCTGCATGTTGCTAAGTTGGTAGTTATACTTTTGTATCGTTGCTATTGGACTAATAGGACTGTCGATGTTCGCAATAAATGGAGTATGCATTCAAATCAAATTCAAATAAGTACATATTACTAAAATGTAAATTAAATGGGTGGCTTCAATTCTTACCATAACTCGGTCTTTTAGTTTGTCACTGAGCAGGGACACAGCAAATTCGAAAAACTTTGCTCCGTAGTGGGGAACATTTACGAAATGAGTGCACTTATGCCGCATCGGCGTGGAATTCTGTAACAGTAAACAACATTCTAAAAAAAGAGTAGTAAGAGTATAAAAGACAAATAGAATATAATCATTTTATAGATTTTTTTTATTACAATTCTTAAGTATATTTATACTTAAATCTATAAAAGTGTAAAATTTAGTTTCGTATTTGGTAATTATAATTTATAAATGGCTCTGCTCATTCGGGGACAATTAGCCAATGACAGATAAAAGATAGTATAAAATAAACAAGTCGACTATTGCTCGGTTAAATAAGTTTTTGGTAAAAAAAAAACATTTTTAATACAAGCTTTTTCTGCTGACTGTAAATACTTTTTGTTGACTGTACTTGTATTATCACCCAAACTACATTTGCATACCAAATTTCAAGTCGATTCCATTAACCGTTAAAGAGTTCCGTCCTGTGGAGACGCTCCTGGCCGGACTACCAGATACAATACACAATTTACATACCAAATTTCAAGTCCATCCAACTACTGGAAGTTGGTCCAATTTAACTTACAAGATTTGATTACAGACAGACGGACAACGGGACAAGTGAAACTAAATAAAAGCTTGTAAAATACTATACGCCCCCCTCACGTATCGGATTATTCGGCCAATGAATATCCACATAATGGCCACGAAATCATTGAAGGAATAAGGAATGTACTTAATAAGGTAAGACGTAAAATAATCGACTCCTATCGTAGGTACGCCTAACCTAATCAATGTCATAAATCGTACAATCGATTATGATTTAAATTTGATTAGTAGAATAATTGAATAAAATGATTGTAATTTAATAATTAGGTACATATATTACTTGATAGTTCGCAAAAATCGGATTCAGAAGTCTTACCGCTATTTAAGCTGAATTTAATTGATTTCACTATACCTATATGGTAAGGGTATTTATTTCACATTTTTTACAACACAATTGACTATTTAATCTAATCGTGGTAATGTAATATAAGTATGCCAAGTAGTAACACAATCCTGGTCGAGTAAATTTTATATTGTGATTAGTTTTTGGAATTGCAAACCATTATCACTAGGAACTTCACACACACACACACACACCCGTCTAGCCTACTTATATTTTCACAGGTTAATTTT
Organism: Choristoneura fumiferana; assembly: GCF_025370935.1. NCBI lineage: Eukaryota > Metazoa > Arthropoda > Insecta > Lepidoptera > Tortricidae > Choristoneura > Choristoneura fumiferana. The sequence continues at coordinate 5,907,436 of NC_133495.1, read as the reverse complement.
GTACAAAATTCTGCTAAGCTAAATGCTGTAAAACTGAGTACGATCTACATATATTTTGTCTTTTAATGTGACGACATCATATATGATATTCATACTTTTTTCACTATTTTTATTAATGTTCCAAATTTCAGAATAAATAAAAAGTAAATATGCAATTCTGCATACGGTAAAGTGGGGCCGTTGGAACACCTCTTCACGTGCATACAGCTCCACGCACGCACGTGATGCAGAAGACGTAGTTTTAGCGGGCCTTACCCTTTGTTCACAGTTCTATTTTTATATTTATTTGGTCCGAGATTGAAATCAATAAGAACAGACTACAACAGGCACCCAAACTTTGGGGCGTTGCGGCGCTCTCCCATCAGGGTACTATTTGCGCATCTAGACCTACATATGTATTTTTTTTATATGGGCGTCGCACGTAAATTTAAACCTGTAAAAGGCAGTTGCATTATTTAAAAATTGGAAACCCCAAATACTACAAGATTTACACAAAAAAAAAACAGTGAAAGTTTTTTTTAATGGTTCAAGACGTTTTCTGCCAAAGTGAAAATTTTAATTTCGAATTTGACGTTTTAATTACTTAGTATCTTTTAAGGATTATGATTTTATATTATTACCTGTATACAGTTAAGCATGGTGCGTACGTCTGTAAAGGACCAAAGAGAGACGTGTGGCATTTGCATGCCAGCCTCGTCGTTTACATGGGTGTAGCCCAGGAGTTGAGATCTCGGTTCATCCAGAAGAAGCTCCACGATTAAAGAATGGACACGAGCCATCACACAGCTGTCGTACAAGTGGGGGTCAAAGCGGCCTGTGGAAGTAGCGAAGTTATTTAAAACGTGGTTATAATAATGGGAGTCTTCAGAGTTTAGCTGAGAAATATTTAAAATAATCTATTAAAAAAAAGTATTGTCTTTGAAATAATTTAAGGTCAGTCTTAATGAATCAGAATAAGAACTGGAATTCCTTAATTTTTTTTTAACTAACGCTGGACTTTCGCAGTTTCATCAAATTTCAAACGTACTTAGCGAAAAAGTAACCAGCGACGGAACTACTCTTTAGCCAAGAATTAATTAAGTTTAACAGATGATGGCATATTACAATTACCCATGCAAGACAGCACCACCCTTCTGCCCTCAGCATCTCGCTTTGGTAGTGGTACGAGGTAACCTGCGTCAATCACAGCTGCTATCTTGGGATCCAGAGGATCTAGTTTCTGGAACCAGTGAGGGTAAACCTGACGAAGAGTGAGGTAACGTTCCAGCATGGCACAAGCTTGCGGGACGGAGTATTTCTTGGTTCGAAGAAACCGCAGTAGAAAGGGGGTATCTGTAAAAACAAGTAGTTTATTTTTATCGAACAGCTGGCAAACGAGCAGGCGGGTCACCTGATCGTAAGTGACCACCGCCGCGCATAGACACCTAAGTACAGCATTATTGGGACTGCCGCTGCGTTTCCGGCCTTGCAATAGGCGATACACTAAAAAACATAACTCTTTTTGCACCTGATTTCGGAGATTTATTGGAGTAAATGGTAAGGAATTCGAAACATCTAATACTAACAGCTTTGAAGCCAATTTAAGGAGAATTTCAATTGAATATACAATTATTTTATTTGATTTCATAAACCTTGGCTTTTAAAAGTAACTAACTAAAACATTAATTAGCTTACCAGTCCTAGACTTTTTGATCGCTGGATGCTTCTCAATGAAATGTCTCATTTGCGATAAAGCATGTTCTCTAATGGCAGGCTCTTCTCTTAGCTCCAATCTAGCTCTTTCTCTCAGTTCCGGAGGTAATTCTCCTGTTTCCCTCTCTTTCGCTTCCAGGATTTGCATGCGCTCATCGTCAGTCAATCTCGGGGACTCGGCTATTTCCGCCTTCGGCTCGTGTTCCCTTCGGCTTTCAGGTTGGAGGACTGATGTTGCCATTGCAATTTATCTGTAACAAATTGAGTATTTTACCGAAAAGTTACACATGCATATTTAAGTGTCTTGTCAAATCATAAGCTTATTTTGAAAAAAGAGAGCATATGTCGTTTTTCTCTGGTCTTTTTTTAGTGTTAAGTACTATCAGCCCGTTCGGAGAAATCATCGAAGTTTTTTTTTAAACGTAAAAGATTTTCTATTACACGAGTACTATACGCGCCAAGGTGCTTGCGGTAAAACATTGACTGCAAAACCTGTATAAAGTTTACCCCACTAGCATAAACCACAAGCCAAACCAACTCGCAATTGCGACATAAGGACACGTGGCCGTTTGACTCGATTGCAGAATATCTGTTATTTAACATATGCAACAACAGCATTACGTCAAGCCAAGCCCTATCATACCAGGTTCTATTGAGGTCAGACGTGAATCCAGAAGGGAATAAGGGAAAATGGCTGGAAGATGCTAGCACTACACTTTTACAGCGGGTCACGATGGAATTATTCTGGTATTTATAAAATCAACATGAAAAATTACGAATTTGTTTACCCCATTGGTTGGCTAAACAGATAAATTCACTTATAATTATAATTAGGTATGGTAGGTGTTTAAAATGGTGATCGCTAGCTAACGTTATTTTATTATTATGCCTTACAAAACTTGTATTGCTTTTCTTGTTTAATCTAAATGTCGTTTAAAAATTATATAGTTTTATTTTTAACAGTGTAGTAATAAATTACTGAACCTGTGAGTGAGACACACCTTTGGCCTCATCTACACTTTACATCAGATGAGATAGGGATCAATCACGATCAGTTTTATGTAAAAAAAAAAAGTATAGTACTTAACTGTTAAATAAATCCTATGAAATGCAGTTGGTCAAATGAAACATTTGCCATAATAAGTGCATATGAATTATATACATTTATTTAGTAAATACCTATATATATTATAATTGGCTTACTAAGTTAATCGGGACAGGAGATTAAACACATCTAAAACAAACGAAAAAATTCTAAGAATTACAAATTAGGGTAGAGCCGCCAGTTATTTTCACAATTTTTTCACGATATTGTCTAACAAAAAGTAAATTAAAATCGAAACGCTTCAGTAGTTAACTAGGTTAAGTTCAAGTAGCACGCTCTGAGAATCGCATTAACATCACAATGCTCGATGTTAATTGACTGCTTGAACGCGTCGCAACCGCACGGTATGTGCAATGTCAATATTGATTTTAAAAACAGGCTTTTCGAATTTGCTTGTTTGATTAACTTAATAGATGTTATACGATGAAAACCGGTTTTTAAAAACTAAACTAACTTTTTTTCGCATATGCAAATTTGAGTAAATCTCCTAAAGGTTTTTCAGTCCACTTTTCACTATTACCTACTAAGTAACAGTCAAGATTAGATCTTAATGAAGCGGTACAGTCACCAACATCAAAATCTATAACAAAGCGTGGATAAATGTTTGATACGACTTTATTTCTAGGGCTGGTAGGACGTGTGAGATATTTTTGCACGTTCCGCTGCGGCAGATATTAAAGCAGGTGATGTACTTCAGTGGCGCGGGCTTTATACAGACAGATTTTTATTTTTGTTAGAAAACTGCGTGTTCAATTTAATTGCCTCCGTGTATTGACTTTTTCCAAGAAATGAGACTTACCTACTGAAACTCTTAAACGTAGCAGATAACTTGACGGATTATGTCGTTAACATAAATAAATAATAATATATAGTTAGTTTTATACGCTTCAGTCCTTGACCTGCAGGGCTACTACGAAACTCGAAACTCGAAGTTCGTTTCGTGCGGCCCCTCTCGCTCTCCTATTAAATAGTATAAGTGTCAGACTCAGAGGGGCCGCACGACACGAACTTCGAGTTTCGTAGTAGCCCTGCTGCACTGCACCGCTAACCTTTGAAAGTTATAAAGTGAAAGTTTTTGCATGCCAATAGAATTTATAAATTGAAGGTCAAACTCAAACTAGAATATTGGTAAATATAAATAGTTGATAAAAAATAATGAAATGTAAGTAAACGAGTATTACTAAATTACATTTCACATAGGCATAATTAGATAATAGTTAGGTTACACATAATTCCTGTTTTGATCAATCGTTGGAAAAAGCAAGATAGATTTTGTTTTTTTTTTACCTGATTTTTGTTCAGTTATATTTAATTCTAAACTGGTAGACTTTGCAAACGTATTTGACAGGGAAATTTCGTTCCATATTCGATTTACGTTGTATCGGTAACTACACATAAGTCAATTTTTTTAAGTAAAATGGAACTTACAATCAATAAAATCTACTTTTCAACTTTTATATAAAATTCCAAAAGGCATTCCAAAGCTTTATGCAGAATACCAATGGAAGAATTAACCCCCACATATAGTATAATATAGATGGCATAGAATATAAATAACATCGGATTCGGATAAGATCATGACGACAGAAGTCATTGTTATTCTATTCGATTTTATAAAGCGATTAGCAGTCAAGTAACGCGTCGCTTACCTTACGTTTGATGGCATTGTCTTATCATGCGAGCCATCTTGTATGCTTTAGTTCTTTAAATAAGGCACATTTTTGATTGAAACTTTAATACAAATGTTTAGATTAAAGAGTAAAAACGCATACTCAAATAAAGATTGAGCTTTTCTGAAATAAGTAGTTTTATTTTTAAACTTACTATCAAGTTTCAAGACTAGCGAGCAGGATGCTGTCAATTAGAAAATTATATACATACATACATATTACATTTGCATTTGCAATGCCAGTACGTAGGCAGAGAAATGTTTATCAATAGTCAAGTATCATACAAATAAAACGAACTCAAGTGCACTTGTATTATTTTATGCGGTAGGTATTCAAATCAGACTTTTGGAAAGTTGAAAGTTGAAATATTTTTTTAATATATCCTGTTTTAAAGTTTCGTCGACTTTGGTATTGTAATATTTGAAGAAAATGGGAGTTGCAGGATTTGTTTAAATAGTTTCATAGTTATAAATAAAATTAATAAAAATACTCTAAAAAGAAGATAACGGAAGCACCAAAACATTAAACTAATTCTAAAAAAAAACACTAACATTAACTTAAAAAAAAAAAAACAACTCCAGCCAGCTTCGCACGAACTAGTCTATGTCATAAAAAAGTTGCAGACTATTACAAAATTCGGCCATATTTGTGGGGTGAACGCGCCTATAACGGACAATCGCGCACGTCGCCCAAGCCTCGGCGGCCAAGTTGCACTGCGCGGCCGGCGAGCCTAACGGTACGCTCCCGAAATATTGCATTGCGACACAGCCCTCCAAGTACTTTATAAGTAGAGTATTGCCCTTAGCAGGTCTTAATACGAGTTTTTATAGAGGCGGATGACCTGAGCCCCGTGATTTTCGAGCATTTCCCAGTGCAGTGGTAAATTGCCAAACGCACTCCTCAATTAGCTTTGTTAAGTTTTAAATACCTACCTACTTGTTTGTGTAATCCTTAGAATGATGCCAGTAGAAATCTAGAAATGTAAACGTAGGATAGTGTAGTGACAGAACACAAAAAGTTCACGAGTTGCGAAAATGCCCTTCCAATACCTAATTTTAAATTTAATTGATATGATAAATTAATTTCGGCAGCAAATAGTCACGACTATTACAGAAACATGATTTGAGTTATAGAATTTGAATTGCTGTGTATGTATAATTATAACAACAATATAGGCACGTTATTAGACCAAAAATTTAATTTAATTTTGTATGTTGTACAGTCACCAGCATTAATATCTGCCACAGCGGAGCGTGCAAAAATATCTGACACGTCCTTCCGGCCCTAGAAATAGAGTCGTATCAGATTTTTATTCACGCTTGTTGTGTCAGACATTGGTGCTGGTGACTGTACGACTTCATTATTTTATAATAATTTTGATCCTAATGTTGTATGTTAATAATACGGTACTTATATGATTATTAGATAGGTTGACTCGTCTTCGTCACATATAACATAATGTAACGCTTACATAACAACTTCTTGTGAATAACGTAGTCACGCTATCTATGGCATAATCTAAGTAACTTGATTAGGTAAATAATAAAAACTGTGACTAATTTAACCTAATGAAACAAAACATAAATGACCGAAACAATTCAGTAATTTCAGTAGTTGCGGATGTCACTCAGACAAGTTGCTACTTTTAAATATTTTTACAGATTAAAAATGGTTTTATAGTTTGAAGAAATACGTTAAAAATGCACAGTATTATTAATTATACTATAGCTCAGCTTACACGTAACTACAACACAGTACAATAACTCTTTATTGAACACCAACACATAGTAAGCAGTATAAAAAATATATGTATGTACACAGAGATTTTTCAAAGTAAGCAATAGGCAATATAAATAAAGGTAATATTCTATAATCCTTTTAATCATTACATGAAACATTAAAATAAATTAATAATGATATCTTATTGTGCATGGTTTGAAATGTAGTTGATAGATATTGCACAAGATTTACTAGAATTATTGGAAATTATTGGTTGTCCTTACAGAATAGCTCACGTTATGAACTGATAAATAATAAATAAATATAGAATCATAACTAAAAAAGCAAATCATTAAAAAAATAATTGCTTAAATATTTTAGTACAAAAGTTATTTTAATTTTTCACCTATACAGAAGATAAACTGGATCTAAGACTTGTATCGGGGATTAGAATGAAACATACATTCTAATATTTATGTTGAACTTTTATCAGCGACCCTCCTTTTATAATAATAGAATTGGGCATATGCTAGCTGAATGAATATCTGATAGATATTCAATAATCAAGGCACTGAAGTTCAGTGACTGAAATAAAAAATACAATGACCGTTAAAAACTTGATTAAAAAAGTGGAACCCGATCGAGGTCGATGCACCGGAGTGGACCGTTATTCCCAAATTGCAAGTCTCGAGACCAGAAAGGGTTCCTTTAATTTTTAAGGAGTCATTTAAACTTTCAGACAATTTTGTAACGACCAGAGTACTCAATTTAAGACATTTGTCTAATGGCTACTTGCTGGAAACACATAAATCTCGAGTTTGCGTTAAGCTCAGTTTAGTAGTGTCAAAATGTATGGAACTGTCAAGCTTAAGCCAGGTTTAAAGACTAAATCTAGATTTATTTTTTCCTGCAAGGGCCTAAGTAAATGTCAACTTTTCGATACACTAAGTCTCTTTAATTTAACACTAAATATAATATTATGCTTTCTATGTGTTGGTATTCAATAAAAAGTTATTGTATTGTATTGAACATTATGTTTTAAATTCTGATAATCAAAATTTTACATGTGTTTGAAGAGGACACCTTTGGCTAGAAAACTAAGTGATTGATATTGGCAGCCATATTTTGTTTTAACCGGCACACGGAATTCACGTGCAATTAACATACAATGTGTCAGTGTGGTACTTAAAGCAATGTCCGTTTTACCTTCAATAAGATTTTCAGATACTTTCACCGATTGCTTCAATGTTAAAACGAGCAGTGGACTGAAACTTGCATTGGACCCTTTAATTTAATATGTATGCACTTTTTGTTTTAATTGTCAGGCTGGACTGGTCTCTTCCGCAAGCCGCACATGGCTTTTGATCGTGTTCCAACCGGTTATATAGTGGGTTATTTTATTATAACAAAAAGCGAATAACGTGAGGTTTCTGAGTTTATTTTTACTGAGAGGCTCAGTAACCTTTTTGGTCGCTATAATCTGTCCAGACAAAATTACATTTTAAATCAACTCGCACGGACAATGTGACCTTTATTAATTAAATAAACTTTTTTTTCTCTTCTTGTGATTTTGGCAAAAACACAGAAACGTGCAATATGAAACCAGTTTGTTAGGTAGATCAATTTTTATTAGCCTTATTTATTAGGAACACAACGAATGATAATTGCATTCGCTTCGTAATGTAACATCTAATATCCACTCCACAAGACACTGGTCATAACGTGAAATTCCAATGGTATGTTTACACTGACTCAGACATTTGTATAGCGCTCACGTAGATAATTCATCTATTAAAATCGTCTTACCCGTGTCACTCTTTTGTTGTCCACTGAAGAGCTCATTAACAGCCATACAAGGGTCAATTGTAATTGGCACAATGTGCATGGTCCTGCCTTGGTACTATAGGCCACTAGGAAAACGTTGACAGCACTGATTTATTTAACTGATACAAATGTAATGTTTCGCAGACCAAATATGTTATAACGATAGTTGTTAGATACTATACTTGTAAGGAAAACATTGAGGATAGTGTGTTTTTTGCAAAGCAAACCAAAGTAATTGCTCAAAATTATAATTATATTTATCATAAAATAAAAAAGATACTTAGTAGAGATCTTGACATACATAGAATTGTCATAAACATATTATAAAATATAAAAGTATATTATATCCGATTGGCAACTCAGCATAATTACCCAATCACAAAATAAATTGCCTTTGGATATATTGTTTGAAATTGAAATAAAAAATTGAAATTTATATGTTTAACAGAGAAGCATCAATTGATCCCTTGTTTTATTTACACATAATATGATCGGTAATTTCGATAACTTAGAGATCAGTCTGTTGGCTCGGTTTTATTAATCATTTATGTAAATCAGTAATCAAATTAATTATACAAAAAACTAATTAATATGAAAAAATTATCCGTAGATCGAATTTTGTCACGCGCGGCAACCACGTGTTATTCCCAATTCTATGGGACAATAAAACTCCGTAAAAAAACTGGCCTAACCAGAAATCAAGCTTTTTGCTTTAAAAAAAAACTTCCACCGAACATCCAACGATAACATCTGATTTATACATTTATGCTGATTGCGGACACCATGCTCTATCTTGTGCTTTAACGTTCAATTCTAATACTATATTCTATATTGTGTCACTTAAACAATAGAATTTTTGACTCTCACTCAACCACTTTGTTTTAACCTCTCGAAATTGCTAGCCTTTCAGTAAATTTTCGACTTTCTAGTCTACAGGTTTTTTGTATTTAATGTGTGCAAAATTGCGCTTTTTAGTGATTAAGAGACAAAATTGGTTCCAAAATGTAATTTTACACCTACAACAGTGAAAGTAGCAAGCCGAGCAGAATGAGAGCGGTGAATCACTGCAGTTAACAGTAACCGACTTGTGTTCAACGGTGCAAGAACGTGTGGAAAACACCTTTATCCGTAACTGTTGCACCAAAATTTGCAATTTAGAAAAAAAGACGGTAATTATCTAAACATACCGGACCGATTATAGAGCGCCTTACCCTAATATATTTCTCGTCTCCGACCGTGTTGCTCGACAATACTGGCTGTTCGTTTGCTTCTGAGACGAATTGTAAAAAAATGAATTTTTAACCCATTTTCAGTCGAATTAACCTTTTGGACGCCAACGACTCATTTAAATACGCACCGCAGGTTCTACGCCAACGACCTATATACGTCCATTACTTCAAAGCAAAAGCAACCTTCGTTCAATTGTGTTAAGGTTCAATTTTAGGCATTGCAATATAGAAGCCTGGCGTATTGGGTGATGTCTTTTGTATTTGAGGTGGCGGCGAAAAGGGTAATAGTACCGTCATAAAAAAAAATCTGTTTAATTTGTTTGTAGATTTTTTTCCATTTCATTTTGCCTCTTGATTATGATTGATTAGTTTAAACCGTTCCTGACTTTTTCCCTTGCAGTTGAAAAGGTTTTTTGTAGAGGAACATTTTATGGCTGAAAAAAAAAATATTTTTGTGGCGTCGTTCGCTATGATGAAATTATGTTAAAATAGATAATTTTGCAATGGCCAAAAGTGCCTTAACAATGAGATTTACGGGTGACTATTATTTTTTGTTGGACTTACGCCATTGTGTTCTCTAATCAATTCAGTGACCGACAAAAAAATTAATAGTTTTACATATTACCCAACCTATACACCCTTGCACGTTTCACGTGCAATAACGTAACCACACGTAACGTAACAAAGTAAACAATGACGCTTTAATTAAGAACGGTTTGGACGCTTTTCGCCGCTCTGGGGTTTAAAACTTTTCTAAATTAGTTATTTTCTTTAAGTCTTTCTGTGATACCAAATCGATAATGATACTAATATTATTGACCATGTTAATGGAAAACATTGGTGCCCATGTGCTAACCAGTCGCTGTCACAACCGCCATTGCGCTAAATATACTTAAGCAACCGCTAAACGTTTCGACTTCGACGGCCTTGGAGCGACATAACTTAAAAAACACGGCCAAAAGGCGTACACACCCAGGATAGGGTTCCGTAGCCATTACGAAAAAATCAAATAATATTTTTCTAAGGATTTCGTATTGTGTACCGAAATGTTATGCACGTATTGTGTTCCAAGTATAGGTATATTTTATACCTTAGGCTGCTATTTACTCTTAAACTACTAATAATTCTCAAGCAATCTTAGCCGCTATAATTTTCCTTGTAAATTTGATATATTTACTACCATTCTGATTTTTTCAAAATTTTCCACCCAACAGTTTAGATTTTAGAGGGGGGGGGGGCGATCGAATTCAATAAAAAATTTGCACTTTAAAGTTGAATATTTCGCAAACAGATCACTGAATAGAAAAATTGTCTTGGTAACACCCCAATGGTTTAAAAGATCTATCTAACAATACCCCACAATATAGGGTTAGTCGAGAAAAAAATCACCCCCACTTTACGTCTATGGGAGGTACACTAAAAAAAATTATGTGATATGTATGTATGTATGTATGTAAACTCTTTATTGTACAAAAAAAAAGTAAACAAACACAGATGACAAACAATGAAATATATGTACAAAGATATGTATATTCAATGTCTTGCTTTCTAGTACTGACGGTCTTTGAGCTTACCCGCGGACAGACAGACAGACAGACGGACAGACATGGCGAAACTATAAGGGTTCCTAGTTGACTACGGAACCCTAAAAACAGATACAAAACAAAATACAAATGTTGCTTCGTCATGATTACAATACTACGGTGATTGACATATTTCTAGTAATAAAATATCATTAAATAGATCATCAAAGAGTTTTAGTTCTAGATGACATTTGCTTGGCCCATAACCTATACTTAAGGAACTTTGCTAGTAACAAAATTATGGATTTTTGCGTAGATTTGAAATGTTCTAAATAATGGCGTTGGAGAGCTTGTCAAATATAGCCAACCATAAGGACCGGCAGGATTTTCAGGGTATCTATCCTTATAATTGTTAGTGTCTTTGTAACGTTCTGTGTACTTTCTTTTATGCCAGGGTGCCATATTGCATTCCCTTGCGTCCCCCTCCCGGCACCTAATAAGAAGCAAAGCTTCTTTTGATGTTGGTAAACTGAACATCAGAGATGTTAAGAATGGTACCCCTGGTGTTGCAGATGTTTATGGGCGGTAGTGATCTCTTACCGTCAGGAGACCCCCTTGCTCGTTTGCCATCCAGTCAAATAAAAAAAAAGGTGATATACACTGACGAGGTTTTGCGTCAAAAAACAATGCCTTACTCCCGCTATTCTGACTGCCTTTTCGTAAATTGTCTACTTAAAAATATCAGCCCTCACCAGGATAGGCTGGGATGATTTTATGATGTATTTTATTGTACCAAAAGTTGAAAGGTACACTTCTTTAGTTCACTCATAGCCAACACATTTCTCTCACACCACTGCCCCGCAGATGAAGTAACTCTTCCAAAAAAAATCCCATACCAATTTCTCTTTAATGATACCCCGCTAACAATAGATACTTAATGCTTTGAAAGTTCGGCGCGAGAATGCAACACGACTCACATCAAAAACTGGTGGGTACCAAGTGAAAGTTTCTTCAGGTACGTCACAACTTAATATGAAACTAGGTCCTTTTCCTCAGTAATTAAATCATGAGTTCCTCACCATTTTAATTTTTTTCCCGTGATTATCTCAAGGTGATTCGGACACGAGAGCAGGACCAACCCTACATCATCAGTAATTGATAATGGATCTTTCACAATTATATTAAGACTAGCCTGTTATCCGCGACTCCGTCCGTGTAGAATTCGTTTATCGCTATCCCGCGGGAACTATGCCATTTCCCGGGATAAAAACTATCCTAGTTATGTCCTTCCCCGGGACTCAAATCTGTGTACCGAATTTCATCTCAATCGGTTCAGAAGTTTTGTCATGATGGAGTAACAAACAGACTTACAAACTATAAAACCTCCACACTTTTGATTGTAGAGTGCCCAGACTATGCACTTTGTAAATAATTATATAAATTTTTTTTCAACGTTAAAAAAATAACTTTAATCTTACTAATACTGATACGATTATAGTCTTTGATAATAGTACATAGCCTTAAATAACTGAATCGGGTAGGGTTGGTTCTGCTCACGTCTCCCAATCAATCATATGTTGTTGCGTTCTATCGGTTCATTCATAGGTCACTATCTGTTTTAAAAAAATATATACCACGTTGAGTTTCTTGCCGGATTCTTCTCAGCAGAGGTTTTTCCGAACCGGTGGTAGATTTTTTTGACATTCATAAGTGCTTGTTATAGCCTAAATTTAATAAAGATATTTTGACTTTGACTTTGACTTTTGACTGGTATAGTAGGTAGGTAGGTATAGGTATGCTATTTGAGCAAAATTCTCATGCGAAGAATTTGACAAAAAATACAAAAAAAAATAGAATTTAAAGACATTTTTGGGATATTGACAAAGTTGCACGTGCTGAAATCTGTTCCTTATAGTCTTTGTATTCTAAAAGTTGCCTAGATGAGATCACTCTGAAGCGATAAGGTCACTTATTGCTTATCTTGGATTTTTTCTCTATGCTCCTTAAGCTTACTATAATAGTGATGTTCAGTAAAGACTAATTGTATTGTATTGTAATATTGTAGGTATTGTAGCCGATCAATATCCTTAAATGTCATGAAGTACCTATCTATTTTTATATACTTAAAAAGTTTTTGTTCATGATTTTTTTGATCGAGTAATATGTATGTAATTGTATGTATGTATGTATGTATGTAAACTCTTTATTGCACATAAAAATAAAAATACAAATACACAGAGAGGAGAATAAAGGCAAGCTTATCCCTAAGAAGGGATCTCTTCCAGCTAACCTAATGAAGAGAAGACAATTTATTATACAGAGAGGATAAGCTGACAGGTAAAATTACGTGCGGTGAAGAGAAAAACAGAAATACTCAAAAATAAAGAAAATAAATACTTACAAAATTATTTACATTAAAACAGACATAAAACAAGTAAAACATATTACAAAAGCGGACACAGTCTCGCCTCAGGTGTCAGTGTCAAGCCATAATTTATTTTATATAATTGTATTCTATTCTATCGTGTTTTGAACCGTTAAATAGCCAAGAATGATTGTCAAACCGCAACAAACCGACATTTAAAAAAAAGCGATCAAAAATTATGAAAATGTCAAAGGAACCCGGCCTTAGGTAGGATTCTACATACACGCGTTCTTTGAAGCATTGTAATAAAACTCAAATCCGCAAGAACGGGAAAACTAAGTGGCTCAAATGTTTTCTTATCTTGATTTTATTGAATATAAACTTCAATCCTTTAAGACAGAAAGGACATTGTTTTTTAAATCTCACATCGATAATAATCGACCATCTCAAAGGTTGACTGGTAGAGATCCCTTAAAGGGATAAGTTCGCCTTTGTACATATATCTCATTGTTTGTCAATTGTGTTTGTTTACTTATTTTGTACAAAAAAGAGCTTACATACACATACATAATATTTCCTATGAATAAAAAAAACCGGTCGTGGTTGTGCAAAAAGAGTGCCTAAATATACTCATAGTAAAAGAATCATTAATAGGTGCAGTTACCCTAAAGTTAGATCGTTTTGTAGTCTGTGCCTTAACATGTACATTTAAAGACTAGTTAAGTTAGTAGATACCTATTATAATATTTTCTTACCAAAAAATTCCAGAAAAATTCCAAGATTCACTATTAATTTATTGCACTGTGTAAGTTATGCTTAAATTAAGAGAAAAAAAATATCACACACTGGCACTAAATTTAAAACATATATTTATAGAGACACCGGGCGTCCGTATAGAAAACCCACCACACCGAGTGTCAGTTCAACACTGGCGTATAGATTCCTACCTAAGCCATCTAGTAGAAGCTGTACAAGCCTACTGCAGAAACAACTCTTTCAAAGAGTTGCAATATCAAGTCAATTTCAGTGTGATTTTATTACCAATTAATTTCACAGCAAGCGCGACACTGTAAAAAACCTTTTCAGTTGTCAAAGCGAGGGTGTTCCAATTTCAATATTTGAAACGGCGCGATTTCAATTGCGCGGGATTGGCCAAGCGACTGGTTCTGATTGGTCAATGGTCATCTCGTAGCATCGCGTCCGTTTTTCAACTTTCTCTGGCCTCGATTATGGGCTTTTGATTTTACATGAGATCACTCCTCAATTAACTAGGTATCTTCAATTAAGTATTGAAGGTTTTTGACGAGTTATTAACACATTGTCGCACGTAGCATCCATAAATTATTGTTGTCGCAAGAAACTAAACTGATGTTTATGTGTTTGATTGATGTGTTCTTGCAGCATCCGCTGGCCTTGTCATAGATTGTGGTTTGATCATTGTGCAGAAGCCTTGGGTCACGAAATTTGAATACTCATACGAGACTCATACATTATCTAGTTGTTGTTCTCTTTGTTGCATTGAGTTTGCACATTGGTTTGCACGGTTTGCACGAAGGCAGAAGATAAATAAATAATTGATTGTCTGTCATTTTACAATACAATGTCAACTGTTAAAATTATTTTCTAAGGGTTGACATTGTTTTGCAGAATTAATCAGGGTTAAGAGCGTTTATACCTGCTGAGCTGGCAACGTTGCATTTTTGTTAGTTTTTCTCGATTATTCCATAAAAATTGAATGAAAATTAAAAATGTTGTCTGATAGAACACTTCTTAATATATAAGTTAATGTGTCTACTCCAATAATTATTCGTGATAGACTTTTATATTCTTATTACAATAATCGAGAAAAATTAACAAAATGCAACGTTGCCAGCTCAGCAGGTATAAACGCTCACACACTATTGCATAGGTAACAGTGTCCGTATATACAAGGTGGGCCCTGTAAGTAACAGGAGTAAACAAAAACTAAATACAGCTTCGCCACTCTTCAACTTGAGCTAATTTAGTTCTATAACTTTTGAAAATAACTTATTATGATTTTTATTATAGTTTAGTGTAATTGGACAAGTATTTGTATTGCGAATCCGTCATTTTGTTACGTGACAGGCGATGTCATATTTAGACTATTGGATGCCGTAGGTACTTACATTAAAAATACCAATTAATTTGTTTGGAATAAGCAATGATGAAATTACTTAATTTTTGAAAGTTGTAGAACTAAAGTAGTTCCATTTGAGTAGTAGACCCTGTGTTTTAATTTTTTGCTCCTGTTACAGGTAAATAGAGATTGTAGTTTTTTGATACGGACCTCTGCTAGGGTTGCCATACGGCAGGATTTGTCCTGACATGTCAGGATTTTTGACGTTTTATCAAGATTGCGGCCGGACTAGCAACCAGGGCTTTAAATACCGTTAAAAAGTGGTAACGTTACCAACTGTCAAACCGATTTAACGTTAAATGAAAATTAACGTTAAACGATTTACCGTTACTTATACAACTTTTACCGGTAAAAAAAATGGTGACGTTATCAGCTATTCATTAAATTAACGTTAATTCAAAAGTATCGTTAAATCATTTTAACGGTATTTATATTACTATTTACCGGTAAGCTGGGTAACGTTAAATTTTAGATTATCCTCATTTATCGAGCGAGTATGCACGCGCTAAATTGGCAACACTCGGTAGCATAGCAAAAATTACCGATAGTGTTACTTCGGTATCATTATAATAATGTGAATTGGGTAACGTTAACAAGCCCTACAATGTAAAGTAAATTTACCGATAAAAATAACGGTAATTAGGTAACGTTAAATAAGGTTAAGTTATCAATTAACGTTAAATTTTAATACCGGTACTAGGTATTTTTATGATTTTTACCGTTATTTAACGTTACTTATAGTGTGATTTGGTAACGTTAACAAGCCCTGCTAGCAAACGTCAGGATTTTTAGAAATAGCTTTATTAAATAAAAAATAAATATGTGTTTTCATGATACACTTATTACAAAGTTGACACAGTTTTAATTTACGAAATAATAAATGTAAGTAGCAAGTAATCAACAAAACGAATAATATAAATAAAATAGGATAGTTACCGTTGAAGCACTAGTTACAATCTACGCCAAATCTATAGGTACCAAATCTGTGTTACAGGAAATTTCAGGACTTTTAAGGTGGTGGTGTCAGAATTTTTATTGGGATATTTCATTTTTCCATATGGCAACACTAAGCTCCGCAAACCGCTTGCATAAGCTATATTTATTTTTAGTTAAGTTTTCAATGAAAACTTTTCATGTCAGCGCTTTCTGAGATAAAGCATTATATATTTATAGCATGGTATTATTACGAAGAATATGGTTTCTATTTAGCACAGTCCTCCGCTGGGGGAATTGTAGATAGCGTGTTTAACTGCTGCTTAAATAAACAAAGAGGAACTGTCAATTTTGTTCGTGCTACTAGTGTCACTGTCACTGTCAGTCACTGTTCAATCAAAAACAAAGATGGCAGGGGCTGTTCCTCTCGGGATTAGAACTCACTCCCAGAGAGTTTGCAACCTTTATAAAAGGGCTCTGCGCAATTTAGAAGCGTTTTACGATCGACGGTAAGTCAATGCAACCAATAAAATACATTTCCAATGTATACCTCTTCAGCGTTACGTAATTTTGTTGTCAACTTTATAACCTATTTTTTTCATTAATTTTTCAGATTTATTTTTTATCTACGTTATTTACTTATCGGATAATCAATCTTTGCCACTTTCCAGTCCCTGTTCTATGCAAGGTTTCTGTTTGTTAATGTTTCATAAAATTTGTTTTTATTTTGGTATTATGATTAGTCTTTTATTTTTCTTTAAATGTAGCTCATATTTAATTTACAGTATAACTTTAGAATTAGAATCGATGACTTAAGTAAAAACTTGACGTAGTTTAATTATTTTTTCGTACAGGGGAACAGCAGTTATATTACTTATCTAGCCCTATAATCTAATAGTATTTTTCATTTATATTTCAGCAATGTATATCGCTACCAAGCAGTACTGCTCCGGGAACGTTTTGATAAACACGCCAAGGAGACTGACCTGCGCAAGGCAGTTCAGCTCCTGAAGGAGGGGGAGGAGGAACTGTTCCTGCAGCAGCACCCACTCCCTAAGAAATGTATGGCAATTTACAATTTTTTTGGAAGTAACTGCTTGGAAAATTGGTGAATGTGTCTTTTTTGTGAAGACAAATAACCTGGCTACTGTGTTCCATAAAAGATTCTTGACTAAGTGAGTGCATGGATGAAACTAAAATTTATTAATGAAGCAAATACACCATATTATTTTTGATATCTGTTAACTTTAAGGAGACAATCTACAGGTCAAATGAAGTTAATTTTTCTAGGACACTAGTGGCTTAACTCTTACTGTTTAAAAGATAATCAAGAGTTAAGATAATTAATTATTACCAGTAAATCAATTAATAATTATAAATAATTATTAGCTGTGTAAAGGTCCTTAATTTAATTTGTTTTTTTTTTTAAAATCCATAACTAATCCGTGTTTAATTCACACATATTTAGCAAAAGAAAGTTAAATATGTGGATTTTTTGATGCCTCTCTTATGTGTCACGTCAGTGTCACTTGTAAGTTTGTTTATTTTACAAATTAACAATAATTAACAATGAATGTGGCAGAACATGTGGAACCTCTCCAGACACCACACATCTCCAGACATTCAACCCCTAATCCTCGTAAACCTTGGTTTTATCACTTCCGCTCTGCTAGTAAATGGGTCACTTCTACTATCTGTCGACTCCATCTAGGCCATGTCTGCACTCTGGTGTTTTTATCAAAAATTAGAGTATGGGATAACTCTCCTTGCGAATGCGGTCTTGATGAGGGTACCCTGGATCACATTTTTTTCAATTGCGGTATACACATACTTTCTGTATGATGTGTTGACTTAGGATTTTCCGTGCCCTATCAATTTTCTGACTTCTTTCTATACTAGATTCTCCTCTTTTAAAAATATTGATAAAATTTATACAGTGCCACAACATTAAGTTGTAGCAACCGCAGCATGCTTAATATTATATATTTTAAACTCCCTCTTCACTTTATGCTTTTATATTAGCATGCTTAACTTCCTGCTATTCCCCTCCGATAAAAAAAATAATGTAATTTCGTCTTGTTATTGTCAGTGTGCCGTCCATAACCATATGTTATTTGTTTTAGGTTTCATGTCTGTTCCTCCCCCAAAATCAAAATTATATAAACCACAGTCTCCTCATCTGTGTAATGTCTCCACATCAACATTGGCAAATACATCTTGCTAAAACAGCAAGGGTGAGCCATAAAAAAAATGAATGAGAAGCTATTATATGCAAGAAAAAAAGATTTTTATTTTCGAAAAAAAATTTTTTTTTTCAATTTTGCAAAAAAGTTAATTATCATGTAGTTTATATTAATGAACTGAGTCGTCTGCCGAAGTTAACGGATATCAAAGAAAACACGGTGTACATTTAGTGATTACCTTCCTACTACCTATACATTCCCATATTACTTTTGATTTGGCTCCACAGAAAATCAACATTGCTGCACACACATAATGTGTATATTGTATTCCGATCCAATATGAAAAGCGTAAACAAAGACGCCCCTTTAACCCAAACATAGACATTTAGATTAGATTAGATTAGATTATTTATTCATTCAGTATAAAATTACATCATAGTTTGTACATGCCAAAGTTGTCATGTGTTTAGTGATGTGAAAACCTAGAACCTATTGCAGAATAATTGATCTGTTCTGTAAATCGATTATTTATTAATTGAATAGATCAACGTATTTTTGTCTATTTTATTATTTACAATACTTGATTTAATTCCAAAGACTGTTTATTAAATTATAAAAGCAGTAACTATTTTTTAATTTTAAAGAAAGTAAATAAAAATCGCTTATTCATCTACGCATTAATCGATTTTCAAAATGTCAAATTTTCCACCATCTCTACGCGTCTATGCTATTACAGATTATATTATACACATGTTTCAATCAAAAAATGACAGATTTTGACGAAGATTTTTCAAATAAAAAATAAATATTGAAATCAAGTGAATTTTGGTGAAAAAAGTGATTAGACATATAGTTAAAAGACACGAATTATAGATAAATGCGATATTGATTCGATCCAATGAGTGTTTATACAAGAATTTTGATGAAATTGGTTTAATAAATTGGATAGGCAAAACATATAGCAACACATGCTGTGTGGAGGCCTTTTTTGGTGTCCTTTTGTTTTAGTTTTATTACTGTAAAGTGGGGGCCATGGAGAGGGCTATGCTCGGGTTTCTCTGCGGGATAGAATCAGAAATGATGATATCCGCAGTAGAACTAAGGTTACCGACATAGCCCGAAGAATTGCGAAACTGAAGTGGCAATGGGCAGGGCACATTGCTCGCAGGACTGATGGCCGATGGGGTCAAAAGGTTGCCGGTACGGTAGGCCTCCAACAAGATGGAGCGACGACCTGGTTAAGATCGCGGGATCGCGGTGGATGCGAAAAGCACAAGACCGGTCTGAGTGGAGAGCCTTGGGGGAGGCCTATGTCCAGCAGTGGACGTTTTTCGGCTGACATGATGAAAGTGGTATTACTGATGGAACCAAACTAACCATTTTTTCATTCTAATTACAAAAGCAAAATGTAGAAATAATACGAACTACCTAAATAAAACAAACAGTTTCCGACACGCTTACAGCAGGCGTCAGTTGCTACTTGGGCGAATCAGCTGGTTAACGTACCGTCACGGAAATCCCCGTAACCGTGATCGGCTTGGTCAACTAGTCTGCTTGTTTACAACCGACGAATCGGCTAGTCGGCCAAAGTCACAATCGGCACATCTCTAATGAGGGTTTTCACAGAGGCGAAATATCGCTAGATGGCGTTAGTATCGTGAGGTCCGTTTGACGTTTGCTTGCGATTGGCTCATTTAGTTTTTTTTTTTGTTGATATGGCGTTTGCTGCGAGGCACTTTGCCAATGTCACGTCAAATTGCGTGATTTTGACTATCTCTTTTGTGGAGCGATTAAAATAACCCAGGGAAGGGACACTGGGCTCATTTAGTTATTTAACCAATCACGAGCAAGCGTCAAACGGACCTCACGATACTAACGCCATCTAGCGATATTTCGCCTCTGTGAAAACCTGCTACTTTTTTGAACATGAAACTACCGTAAGACTCACTCATATTATATTGTAACGGATAACTCACTTAAACCGAGTTTAGCTCGACATGTTTCGGGCTATTTCGTAGCCCTTCTACTACTGCTACTTTTGCTGCTACTTTTTGACAACTTTTTTTTTCCAGTCGCTTACAGCCCTGGCGGCGTGGCATTTGAGCGCGAAGTAGAGCCTCCAGACTGGGTCCTTGACTACTGGCACCCCCTCGAGAAGGCGGAGTACCCCGAGTACTTTAAGAAACGGGAGCAGCGAAAGAAGGAGTTCATCGCCATGTGGGAAAAGCAGTATGGCAAGCACGAAGACAAGGGCCACCATTGATCAATCAGATGTAATGTAATATAGTTAAATAGTAAAATTAATGTTATTGTATTTAGTTGTTTCATTTCGGTGGAAACTCGAAGTTCGTATCGTACCGTCTCTCTCGCTCTCGCATTAAATAGTATAAGTGTCAGAGGGGCCGCACGACACGAACTTCGAGTTTCGAGTTTCGTAGTAGCCCTGCAGTGCGTGACACTAGTTAGAGCCTGTCGTAGTCAGCATTTGGCGCACTTAATAAAAATCCCTCGCGACCCGTCCACCCACCACTTGTTAAAGGCAGCAGAGGCTCCCCCGTCAGGGTTCTACCAAACCAAGTTCCTCATACGAACTTGCCAGGGTGTAGTATAGACAATACGCCTACAGGTTTGTTTAGGGAATAACATCCCGGAATGAGTATAAGGATCATGTTTCCCAAAATAACAAAATAAAATTGCTTGTTTTTTATTGCAGTTAAAAATAAATTTGTATAAATTATTTTGATACATATAAAGGAATTGAAAGTATACCAGTGAAGTATGTACAATACGAAGAATTCATCCCGACTAAGTTCTTTGCAACTTGACAGAAAAATTATGTACCTACAATAAGGTCAGTAAAAAAATGTAGTTTCAAATTAAGACAAATTTTCTTCAATTTCCTAAACGAAATTGCAGAAAATAGTTGAATGCAAGTGGAGTTATAAACTTAATAACACTAGCATGAATGCCGACAGTTATTATAATCACAATATGGTGTGGAAATTACTCATACACGAGCCATTCCATCCAACTGATCTTCTTTAGGTCGTGAACATAATTAAAGGGCGGATGATGGATACAATATGGTGACGAAAGCATAAGATGGATATGACTTTTATTGAACTTAGTTTGTACTTAGTCATATCCATGTTACGTGTATCGTTCGACATGATTTTGACGTAAATTGCATCCGTCATCCGCCCATTGAACATAATATACAATCAATGTTATTTTTTTTTATTACATTACAACATCGAAAAACTACCAATCAAAGGCCATTATGTAAACAACAGACGTTTGTATTCGTGAATTTGCACACATGTCGACACATCAAATGATAAAACACTATTTACAATACAACTAGAATGTTAATGAATGTCGCTCGGGACTCTTCTGTGTTCTTTTTCCTGATGATACAAATGAGAAAGAAAAAGAAATCCGATCTTTTGTTTCAAGTTTCGAACGACATTATACTTCGTTTTTTTAGCATTAGAAAGAAGATAAGCGATCTTGACGTGTCTTTTTATTGAAAAACACTTGAAAAATAAGTCACAGCAAATAGTAACAATTAGCAAGGGCATATGATCATTTACATGCTTTAGGGTTTTATGAGTAATAGTTACTGTGTTTTGTAAAACGTTTTTCAATAAAAAGGCTCGTCAAGATTGTTTACACTTTTTCTAATGTCAAAAAACGAAGTAAGTACAGCAAACTCGATTAACCCTTTTTCGGTATAGCAACCACATAAATGTAGACAAATATTCGACCTTACTACGTAGACAATATGGTACAAAATCACTCGTTAAAATATTATTCGTTTTTAAATTAATCCCTCATAGGTAAACAAAATAAAACTATGATTAATTTTGTGGTAGTAAGTACATCTAAATTTGTAAAAGGGTTAAGTGTGCTACATGATTTGACTGTGCATCTAGTTTAAAAAAACTTTCTGGAAGATAATGGCTCTGTTGACTTCATATTAGCACAAGGTTTGTATTTATTTTAAACTAATTAAATAAAATTCGTTGATCAATAAACTCAAGACTTTTATAACAATCCAGACCACTTTTTTATTGTTACCTACATCAAATTCCCGCAATACAACAATCACTCTATAATACATTGAGAAAATATAACTTTCCAATCAACATTTCGTCACTACTTAACAAAAACTCGTACCTCAAAATCGATAATTTTTTCGAGTGAACTTTATGACCATTATGTCAAGGTTCAATTTTGTTGACACATTGTTTTTAGATACGAGATTTTTTCAAAGTAGTGACGATTTTCTGTAAGGGCCTGTTTCACTATAGTTAGTTTGGATAGGTATTTATAAATTTAACTAAATGTAAACAAACTTCAGCTGCCAGATTTGGTACATTCAAGAATTTTAACATTTTACTTATCTATCAATGTGATACAAACTAGACTAGTGTATACTGAAATGTAAATGTTTAGATAGTTTAATGGGGGTATTTCAATATTAAGACACCAATTGACGTTGTTTTATTTACATTTAGTTAGGTACCTATCCAAACCAAGTATAGTCTATTAAGTTGCTAACAACTTCAGTGTTAGATTATGTTCAGATTAGAGTTTCCGTTTTTGTTTATTTTGTAGGAATGAAAAGAGACGGTACCACAGATATTCAACACTTAAGAGTCCCCTGTACGCTCGCGTCCCCATACAAACGTAGTTTCGTTCTAATTTACAAGCAGTAATACGGATCAAAACGCAACTTTGCAACTATAATGCGAGCAGCCATTACAATGCTTATATATGTACTGTACATAATTAGTTTTGGTTAAAATAAAATGTAACGGAAAATACAATAACGAATTTCCATTTCTCATGTAAAACTTAAAAATAATGTGATTTTATTCTGTTAAATTGAATATGAACGAAAACTAATTATAAACATAAAAATAGCTGCTCCCATTATAGTCGCAAAGTTTTATTTTGTTTCAGTGTGTTTGTAAATTAGGTCATTACTAATTTTATGTTATGATTTAAATTCGGGTTTTGTTACGCGTACCTTGATTTAAGAGAAGCTCGATATTTCGGAACGAAACCCGAATTTAAATCATAACATAAAATTAGTAATGACGGCGATAGTCTAATCTAAAATATAGAACGAAACTACGTTTGTATGAAAATGCGATCAGCGGCGAGCGTACTGGCGACTCTTACCCCCTGTTTAACCATCCATTGATTAAGTTTATATGACGAATAAATGTGATGCCGTCTCTGTTTGTTTTGTTCGAATAGACGGAGGCGGCATGTGATGACATTTATTCGTCAAATAAAATTAATCAATGCGCAGTGAAACAGCCCCTTAAGATATCAGGAAAGTAACAAAAAGTGGTAAAACAGGCCCTTAATATTATAAAATAACTCAGCTCCTTCTGCACACTCTGGCAAACTCCCCAACAGAGATAGCGTGGACCGATTTAAATGACAAAATGTTATTTTGTCAAACTTAAGACTTTTAGCAGTAGGTAGCTTACTAGCCTATAATAAACAAGGCACCTAATAATAAGTATAGTATATAACCAAGTACCTAATAATAAACAAGGTGAAATTTTAAATACGATACCAAATTGGTGTTTCTAGCTCAGTTAATGCAGGACTATAAAATGCTTTAATTCAATTGTTTTAATTAGTCGTAAGGTCCAGGTGTCCACACAATGAGTGAGTTTGTGATTTAATTTCAACAAAGCCTAACATCTTTTTATATGACAACGAACGAACGAACAGGCGGGTTACCTGATGGAAAGCAACCACCTCCGCCCGATAGATGGATGCCCATAAATCATAATATAAATAAATAAAAAATAAAAAATGCAAATATAGTCCATTATTGTTTTTAACGCTAGAAACAATAATTTTGTATCACGTTTAAAATTCCACCTTATAGAATATACAAGCGTGTTATGTTTTTGCTAGTCGTGTTAAAGAAACAGTATTTATATTTCTGCCATTTTAATGATCCTGATTGTTCATCGAATATAGTACTTAATATTTGACTGACAAAGATTTATTTAGTTAGGAAAGGAAAAACAAATTTTTGAAAAAGTTGGTCTATTTTGATTAATACAAAAACTGGATGTACTCGTACTCTTGCTCTTATGAGCCAACTAAATGGGGCTGTTTCACCATCCATTGATTAGTGTTAACTGACGGTTAAATGTGATGCCGTCTCTTTTTGTTTTGTTCGAATTTCCAACAGAAATAGGTTTAATTTTTAATGACAAGGAGTTACCACTAATTTAATGAAGAACTTTGTACTGCAACAAGAGACGATTAACTTTCTTAAACTTTCTCTTTCAAGTTTTTAACAGCATCATTTTGCTTTTACAATGAACATTCACAGCTCTTGACCCGAGGCCTAATTGTCTAACGCCATTAGAATCACAATCGTTTTCTCTACTTTTATCTAATGAGAGACACGGTATACAATGAGAGTAGAAAGAGACGGTGAATGTGCGTTAGAAAATTCGGCCCTAGGGCTTTAAAAAATGTGTAACGTCAACCGCTACTCAAAACAGTTAACGTTCGTTAAAAATAATTTTAACGTTATCCAACTGTTCAGATGGAAGTTCACTCAATTTATCGGTTAATAATGGATAACGTTAAAAAACTTATGTACTTATTATCGTTACTACATTATATCAAGCTGTAGAGCGTTTTAGTTCATCAAGTGTCACGAAAACTTACGAAATGAATACGGTGAAGTTCCAATCTCCTAACTGATTAATCTCGAAAATGCAACTTAGGTTTAGCTCGGGGGTACTAAGGTCCTCAATACCATGTCCAAGGTCATTCAGTTAGGAAGTATTGGTACTTCACCATTGTATAATGTAAATCTTCGTCAAATTTTGACTTGAGTTGAGAAAAATAACAATGAACTGAAAAAATTACTTTGGTCACCTAAGGCAATGATCGGGTGAGCAAAGTAACTGTGTCAGCTCATTGGTATGGATCTCCGCAAAGTAACGCCAGATTCAATGAATTAGAAAAAATATCTATCGAGTCCTCAAGCAAAAATTCATTTAAAATACACATTGTGTTCAGTTTTAATACATATAATAACACTACGAAAGAAACGCTCCACGGCTCAGACCACGAAATAACCGTTACATAACGTTAACCAACGTTTCGTTAGAGTTAACTTGGCTGTGCTCAGTTCCTGCCAAGCGTATGTCCGCGGCCCCAAGTGTGCCCCGTGCGGACCGGGTTGCGGGACTCCGGCGGCAGCCCGAAACTGCCCATCTGCCGGGTGTCCGGGAACCATTGCTTCCTGTTAGTGTTAAAACACTGCGATGAATTTCAATTTTATCAAAAAAAAATTGCAAAAGTCGTTTGTTTTTCATAATTCATTTATGACTATAGAGTTCTTTAGTTTCTCTAATTCCCTAATAAATATTTTTCCCACATAATGAATTGATTAATTTCCCAACTGTTTCATATAGATAGATGAACATTTAGACCTAGTCTATAGGGTTCTACAGGATACTTTTGAATAGTTAACAGTTTGGCCGCTTGTTGACGTTCATTGTTTTCACCGGACAACCCAGGTCCTCAGCAATCCGTGCTGCGTGCTATAACCCCTACACCACTGCTGAACAGGAATCTAGACACGAATTTTTCCTATGCATACATATCACAGGTTCTTATTTCTACTATGCTACTTAAGCAGCAGCACTAGCGACATCTATGTTTCGTCGAGAGACGTCACATTCTTTCGGAACTAACCGCTCACCCAGACAAGAGATGTCGCTACTAGCAATCAAATTAAGATTGGTTTTTTGGAGTCTTAAAAAGAGAAAAGAATGTGACGTCTCTTGACGAAACATAGATGTCGCTAGTGCTGCTGCTTAAGTAGCATAGTAGAAATAAGCAACCTGAGATATGTATGTATAGGAAAAATTCGTGTCTACATTCCTGTCCAGCAGTGGTGTAGGGGTTATTTATAGCACGCAGCACGGATTGCTGAGGACCTGGGTTCGATCCCAATGCTGGTCTCTTTATCTGATTTTTCTGTGCATCCATGTCTCAGTATGTATTTTCGATATTTTAATGATTGCCTAATTGAATTCAACAAATAAACAAATAAAAATGAATAGTTGTTTGTTGTTGAAAAGAAAACCGAAGTCTTTATCGTGGGGGGGGTGCTCTTTTGTGGAGGCCCCGGGGCTGTGGCACCGGTTGCCCTCCCCTAAATCCGGCCCTGATGGAGTGCTTCTTTTCTTTGTAATGGTACCCTTGAGCAATAATGGTATTAAAGTATGTCCCTTTATTGGGTGTGCTTTCAGTTTGTTCATTAATATTTCAAAGGAATGATATAAGTACTCACAGGAATGATGGTGGGGTAAGAAGTGCGGGGCCGCCGAACTCCTGAGGGTATTTGAAGAGCAGGAAGAAGGCCAGGTGACCCACCAGGATGCCGATGAACTCCATTAGGCCACTGGGGATTACACAGGCAAGCTATAGCGCATTGTGGCTTGTAGTTGACTTACAATTTTGTGCAGTATGTAATAAAACAATACACTATGCGTGTTCCAAGTCAAAGTCAAAATATTTTTCTTCAATTTAGGCTATAACAAGCTTAAAAATCTACCACCGGTTTGGAAAAGCCTCTGTGTTGGAAACTACAGTATTAGAAACTCACCCTCCACTGATGATGAGGTTAAAGATCATCAGGACCCACGGCAGGTACATGGCCCGGAAGCGACTCCCGAACCAGAAGGACACCACCACATCTTTGTTGAGCTGGCACCAGACATACAGCACTGACATCACCATTTGGTCCATTAGGATCTGCACAATAGGTAGAAACTCATTACAAAAAAAATATCAGTTGTTCTTGTGGATGGTTTAATTAGTAGTCACTATTGTTACAATTGTTATAAACAATATCTACTCAGTCTTGCTACAAGTCAGTACAGCCAAACATCAAGAGTAGAGTTGTGGATAATGCTCATTTTCGAGGCATAAAGACTCAAGCCCTTAAGACTTCAGAGTCTTAAAGACTCGACTATATTTGACAATTAAATTGGCTTATTTTATGCGTATGGATGCAAGAAACCGTATTTGCGGCCTAATGCGGCGGGAGTTGGACAAAAAGTGCGGATGGCGTAAAAATGACGTAATCTTGCACTCAAGATGATGTTTTTATTTAAACTTCCGTGTGACATGTAGTAACAAAGTAGCATTAATGAAGTAACAAAATAATCATAAATAAATCAATGGAATTCAGTGAATAAAATAAATTTCATGTAGTTCATATAGTTTAATAAAGAGGTTGATAAATGATAATTGTTTATGAAAATCGAAAATACTATTTGAAATCATCCTATAAGTGGTTTGACGTCATCAACACTTTTTGTCCGACCCCTGGTCTTTAGGGTTCGAGTCTTTTAGCATTGAAATGAGCGTTTTTCACAACACTCATCAAGAGGCTGGCATAGTCACATTGGTGTACTTAAGCCTAAAAAAAAAACTTCTAAATGTAACTTACCGGTAACTCAAGCAAGAATCCAGTGAGAACACAGCATGCCCAGTTAAACACCAGCATATAACAGTAATCTGCAGGTTTGCCTCCGAACATGCCAGTTTCCAAGCGTTCCGAGTAGCTGTACAGGAAGTAGCAGTTCACCATGAAGTGGAAACCTGTGTTTGGAGTGATCGGATAGTAGAACAAGGCTGTGATCGGACGCCATATCTGCCAAGAATTAAAGAGTTGTTGAGATTTTGCTGTACACTAAATTTATGAGAATTAAAGCAAAAGCTATAAGGCACATACTTTATTTTATTCATTCAATATAATATTACATCATAATTAACATAAATCTCAAGTTACAAGAATTTACATTGAAGTCATCAAAGGTAAACATAATAAAGAACAGATTCATTGAAGTCACTTTAATCAGAAGCTGTCCCTCTGCCTCTATCAGTACACATCTCTACATGAGTATCTTTTGATACAGATAGTAGATGAAATAATTCCTGACTTATGTGTAAGTTGGAATACTGCACACCAAGATGAAATTGGTACATTTTAAACATGCCTAGCAAGGCTATGCTTAGATTTGTTTAATTCAGTTTACCGGTAATTATTGCCGTGTTTTTAAACTAGGTTCAGAACAATATACCGGCGCTTACGATCAAATGTGTATAAAAATAAACAAATACTTTATTCGCACAATACTTACATGGAATTGTGATATAAATGGTCCCAAATACAACCTTAGGTAAAATCCGTCTATGAAACCGAACTTTGCAAATAAACTTAGGACTATTGTCCAAGTCAACCAGTGACGAGTGAAGAAGGGTACTCTATAGTACCAGTCTCTAAATTCAGACATTTTTGGGTATTTATCAGCGATTCCAAAGGAAGAAAAGACGTACTTCCACCGTCACAGTTTATTATGGGTTACACGAATACACGACATGCACACAAACTTTACTCTAATGACAAGCAACTTTTAATGGTTACTTGTTTCACTTAATAGTTGTGATGAAATTGTGTACAAATTAGATAATGTATACGTGTCAGCTTTCAATTTGTCGAAATAATGAGAACGAGGATTTGTTTTTTCGCGTTTGGCGTATCGTGTTAGATTACCAATGTTAGAGTTACTCAAAAAAGTATTCGTAAACTACCACTCTTTAAAACTTGTAGCAACTTTAACTATGACTTAAATAGTGTAAAATTTTTTTTTGTTCTGGAATCAGGACGATTAGCAAGAAATATAGGTAGATATTTATTTGTAGAAAAATAATTTATTTGAGCTTTTCTTGAATAAAATTTTTCCTTTAACTTCATTTTAATAAAATTAGTCTTTTTTACTACAAAATTTTAACTAAACTTCATTTTTAGACGGACAACAGCTGACATTTGCCAATTTTGACTTTTGATATATTGACAATTACAAATATGACAATGGATGGTATTGGTATTTATTGTCGGTCGGTCGCAGTCGGTCGGTCGCAGTCGGTAGGTCGCATTTGGGAGAAAAATCTTAATCTATTCCTTAAAAAAATGCGAATGTTAATTAAAAGATTGGTTTCTACTCACAATATATCTTTCGTCCGGTTAAGTGCCTTGCGGTTCAGCTCCAGCGATGCACAGAAAAAGCCCGAAGAAGCCGCAAAAGGCGAAGATAAACCAGACGACATCAAGAAAAGTGAGGTTACTTCGATGCTATAGTGTTTTAAACACTTTTTTTTCAGCACAAATAATATATTGAATACATATTACGCATTCTCCGACCAATATTGAGCGTATTTTATTTTAATTTTAGATATCGTGGTCGAAAAATATGGTGGTATTACGACGATAAACATAGATCGTCAGAAGACTCGTAACAGTCTCGACGAGGATACTTTGCGGGAGATGGAGGTGGCAATAGACGCGTTTGACAAGGATGATGAGGCCAAAGTGCTGGTGTTCAACGGCGAGGGCGGCTCTTTTTGCTCCGGGTTCGATATGGATGAGATGGGCACCAAAGGATACAATACTCTGAAAGATGCCGCTGTGAGTAATTTAGGTGTTATTATTGTTTATATTTTTCCAAGTGTCTAATACCCACAGCAAAACTTTGCTTAGGGTAGGACTACATCAATTGGTGTCAATTAGTGAGATCCACCATGGACTATGATTTCATATGCTAATTAAGACAACCATAGAAAGTCTGTACTAAATTTCAGTTTTCTAGAAAGGGATGGAATGCACTTTATTTTCAACAGACATTGATGATTTTATATCATTTGTTTTATTTTCCAGGTTTTCTTTTACATTTCATTTTCTAAGAGAAAATTTGTGTTCCTTGCATGTTCCCTATTGTCATTAAATTTATTTATTTATTAATGTGACAGCGCCGACTACTCCGCCGCCCACTGTGTGACAAGCCCACAATAGCTGCCGTCAAAGGGTTTGCGGTGGCAGAGGGCTTTGAGCTGGCTCTAGCCTGCGACCTTCGCGTCATCGAGGACACAGCTGTACTGGGGTGCTCAGGCAGACGGTTTGGTAAGCAATGCAGACGATAATTGAATTGTTTGAGAGAGAGAGCAAGAGAGAGAGCGAAAGAGGGAGAGCGAAAGAGGGAGAGCGAGAGACAGAGAGAAAGACAGAGAGAAAGAGACAGAGAGAAAGACAGAGAGCGAGAGACAGAGAGAAAGACAGAGAGCGAGAGACAGAGAGAAAGAGACAGAGAGAAAGAGACAGAGAGAAAGAGACAGAGAGAAAGAGACAGAGAGAAAGAGACAGAGAGAAAGAGACAGAGAGAAAGAGACAGAGAGAAAGAGACAGAGAGAAAGAGACAGAGAGAAAGAGACAGAGAGAAAGAGACAGAGAGAAAGAGACAAGAGAGAAAGAGACAGAGAGAAAGAGACAGAGAGAAAGAGACAGAGAGAAAGAGACAGAGAGAAAGAGACAGAGAGAAAGAGACAGAGAGAAAGAGACAGAGAGAAAGAGACAGAGAGAAAAGAGACAGAGAGAAAGAGACAGAGAGAAAGAGACAGAGAGAAAGAGACAGAGAGAAAGAGACAGAGAGAAAGAGACAGAGAGAAAGAGACAGAGAGAAAGAGACAGAGAGAAAGAGACAGAGAGAAAGAGACAGAGAGAAAGAGACAGAGAGAAAGAGACAGAGAGAAAGAGACAGAGAGAAAGAGACAGAGAGAAAGAGACAGAGAGAAAGAGACAGAGAGAAAGAGACAGAGAGAAAGAGACAGAGAGAAAGAGACAGAGAGAAAGAGACAGAGAGAAAGAGACAGAGAGAAAGAGACAGAGAGAAAGAGACAGAGAGAAAGAGACAGAGAGAAAGAGACAGAGAGAAAGAGACAGAGAGAAAGAGACAGAGAGAAAGAGACAGAGAGAAAGAGACAGAGAGAAAGAGACAGAGAGAAAGAGACAGAGAGAAAGAGACAGAGAGAAAAGAGACAGAGAGAAAGAGACAGAGAGAAAGAGACAGAGAGAAAGAGACAGAGAGAAAGAGACAGAGAGAAAGAGACAGAGAGAAAGAGACAGAGAGAAAGAGACAGAGAGAAAGAGACAGAGAGAAAGAGACAGAGAGAAAGAGACAGAGAGAAAGAGACAGAGAGAAAGAGACAGAGAGAAAGA
This sequence comes from Choristoneura fumiferana, assembly GCF_025370935.1. Lineage (NCBI taxonomy): Eukaryota > Metazoa > Arthropoda > Insecta > Lepidoptera > Tortricidae > Choristoneura > Choristoneura fumiferana. The sequence goes on along the minus strand of NC_133495.1, from coordinate 5,875,912 downwards.
GACAGAGAGAAAGAGACAGAGAGAAAAGAGACAGAGAGAAAGAGACAGAGAGAAAGAGACAGAGAGAAAGAGACAGAGAGAAAGAGACAGAGAGAAAGAGACAGAGAGAAAGAGACAGAGAGAAAGAGACAGAGAGAAAGAGACAGAGAGAAAGAGACAGAGAGAAAGAGACAGAGAGAAAGAGACAGAGAGAAAGAGACAGAGAGAAAGAGACAGAGAGAAAGAGACAGAGAGAAAGAGACAGAGAGAAAGAGACAGAGAGAAAGAGACAGAGAGAAAGAGACAGAGAGAAAGAGACAGAGAGAAAGAGACAGAGAGAAAGAGACAGAGAGAAAGAGACAGAGAGCAAGAGACAGAGAGAAAGACAGAGAGCGAGAGACAGAGAGAAAGACAGAGAGAGAGACAGAGAGAAAGACAGAGAGAAAGACAGAGCGAGAGAGAGAGAGAGAGAGAGAGAGAGAGAGAGAGAGAGAGAGAGAGAGAGAGAGAGAGAGAGAGAGAGAGAGAGAGAGAGAGAGAGAGAGAGAGAGAGAGAGAGAGAGAGAGAGAGAGAGAGAGAGAGAGAGAGTGAGAAAGAGAAACATATCATCTATCTATACTAATATTATAAAGAGGAAAGATTTGGATTTTTTGATGTTTGTTACAAATTAACTACTGGACCAATTTAAAAATTCTTTCACTTAAATTATTCCAAGACCACTGAGATTCGCGCTGTCATCGTTCATCCACCATTACGTCTCATATTTCGTTTTCTAGAATTTTTTAGCGTACAACGGCAAAAACTACTAGACACTGGCAAAATTGTCCTCCGATGGACAGAGCCATATTTTTTTTAAAGAAACAACAAATTATTCCAAAGTGCCATAGGCTATATTTATTACCATAAAAATGAGGGTAAGGAGGGGAATCCGTACTAAAACTTCAATAATGTGCCTCAAAGTGTAAAAAGTTGTCATAAAACATCTTTCATCGCATGTGCTGTGGAAACTATTGATGATAGAACAAAAAAATGTTCTAAAATATTAAATAATATATCAATATCTACACAAAACTTAACGATACCATATGTCCAACTATTGTAGTTATGTCACTACAACTACTTTTTTACATTTTAAAAGTTGACTGAAATGCCGACTAACATTGGGCCATGTAATCTATACCTTTCTATTAATCCTTACCCAAATAAATAGTTTCATATTCAAGACAGTTTCAATACGTGTAGATTACTTTTTGAATTATTTAAATCGGACGTTCCATTCAAAAGATATTACGAATTTAAAAATATCAATCTAACCAAAAAAATGCATTTACTTTATGTTGCCGTTGACGCGGCCCGGCTTCGCGCGGGTCGGGTGTTTTTTTGGTAAATGGAGCTGAAAAATGTGTGTGAAGTGCGCTCGATTCGAGACCATTTTAGAGTTCAGTGCCCAAAGGGTAATAAAAACGGGACCCTATTACTAACACTCCACTGTCTGTCTGTCTGTATGTCACTAGGCTGTATCTCAAGAACCGTGTTAGCTAGACAGTTGAAATTTTCACAGATGATGTATTTATGTTGATGCTATAACAACAAAAATACTAAAAACAGAATAAAATCTATCTGTCATCGTGTAATAATTAGCTTTATCCTAGTTTATTTATTTATTTGTGGCTGTTTATCCCATTGCCCATATTTATTTTAGACGTGTTTTATACATATGTACATACGATAATGTGTATGTGTAGATGTGGTTTTTTTTTCCTTCTTTCTGTAAAAAGGTTGCCTGGTAGAGATCGCTTAAGCGATAAGACCGCCTATTGCTTACCTTGTAATTTTCTCTGTGTACCTATTTTCTGTATTGCTTACTATTTCTGGTGTACAATAAGGAGTAATTGTATTGTAAAATAAATGTTTAGGGGTGCTCTTTACGACAACAGGTAGTTGCTTGAAATATTCACAGAATATTAATTTGTATTTTCATTCAATTTAAAAAGAAATAATTAAATTAAAATAGAATAAATAAGGGCTCCAGTACGGCAAACGTGTTTTTTTTTCGATTTTTGCTAATGTCTAATGTATAGGTATGGGAGCCTTCGTGCGGGAGTCCGTCTCGCACTTGGCCGGTTTTTTTTATTTTGACCGTGCGAAGCCGGTGCGGGTCGCTAGTTACTTATAATACACAGAAATATACATATGATATGCCATAATGTAGATTTAAATCATTTAATGTCCACAGGAGTACCATCCAGCCTGTTTGGTGGGCGCCGCCTGACTTCGCTCATCGGTCTGTCGCAGGCGTTGGACCTGCTGATGACGGGAAGACTGATCTCAGGGGTGGAAGCCAACCAGAAGGGGTTAGCTGCCAAAGTCACAGCCACTGGCACTGGTATGGCGTCAAGCAGCTTACGAGTATAGCGAATTACAACTTAATTAGTTTGACAGATCAGAGCAAATTGGTTGTGTCAAACAGACAGACACATATCGACGGGTGACTGACTCAAACTCGTAAATGAAATTTTATAACATTTTAATGACCATTTTAGATACACATTTTGAAATAAATATTCCAATTTCATAAAATTTCATTTATAAGGTTGAGTTATACCCGTCTACCCGTCTATATACATATATAAGGGTGGAGGCAGACAAGCGAAATGTTTGAGCTGTGAGTCGCGTATTTTCGGTCGCGTAATTTTCGTTTCATACAATGTGCGCAACTCATGTCATTCAAGTATTACGTAAGCACCGAAGGGGGGGGGGGTCTTTGCTTTGATTATTTTTGATGACATGAAGGCCTGGGGGGTGTAGATGGTGCTTACGTCAGCAATATTTATTTATATCCTAAGAGTGCATAAGTTACGCTCGTCTAGCTACACCCTAAGAGTGCATAAGTTCCACTGCTCTGCAAAGGCTTCTTTTGCTCGCTTGCCTATCAATGAGGGCTACCGTTTTCGCGCTCACCAGTTGGCGCCACTGTAGACAAAGGTCCTGCCTGCGTGAAAACAAAATTTACATTTAAATATATTTAGGGGCTGTTTCACCATCTATTGACTAGTGTTAACTGGCGGTTAGGTGTGATGCCGTCTCTATTTGTTTTGTTCGAATAGACGGAGACGGCATCACATTTAACCGTCGGTTAACGCTAATCAATGGATGGTGAAACAGCCCCTTAACATCTTAAAACGTATCATAAAAATATTGTGCATGCCAGTGTTGCGTAGTTCCGTTTTGTTTGAAAGAAAAGGGAGGATAAAGGTTTCCGATAGACAAAACTGTCTCAAAATACAGACATTCAATGCCCCGTACCGCATATTTGCCATAATGAATTTAAGGTTTTGCAAAATATTCACAAAATTATCCTAATTCTAAATAAACCCGCGTAGCTCACCCAAAACAGTGACATTTGACATTTCGGAGACCTCTCGCTATACTAGCGCCTCTAGCGGCGAATTCATACGCGATAGCCCTCATGTGGGCTCCTGCCATCCTATGTGATGCATTTAGGTTGGTCCTATCTAAAAAGTTCTAACCTGCAAAAATTGCTTTCTAACTAGGTAATCAAGTAATGTTTTATGTCCATGATAAACACTATTATTTTTTGGTATTATTGTTAGCCTATTCTACTCTTTCCCATTGCTAAGCGAAGGCCTCGCCCCCTTCCACTACCTCTCTACCTCTGCAGTAGAGTAGACAAACAAGGGCCAGTCCTTCAAGAAGTAGTCCAGTTCATCCCGCCATCGCCGTCTAGGTCTGCCAGGTCGCCTTTTCGAGTTGGTGGTAGTTCACTCGGTGGTTATCTTGGCCCACAACTCGTCCGGCATGCGACAAGCATGGCCAGCCCAGATAAAGTTACCATATCTCAGGTTTTTGAGTCTTTTCAGGATTTCGGCCGGATTTTGAAAATATCAGGAAATCTCAGGATTTTAAGAATTTTCAATAAAATAGAGGGTGTTTACGTTTTTATTTTAAAGAAAAAAAAACTTATTTATACATAATAGACTATAATTGGGAAATGTTGTGACCCGCGTGAACTGAACATGACCGCCGAGGTCACAATATTTATAATAATAATTGACTTTTTAATTTGCTTTTAAAAAACGCTTGCAAAAAAATTGCGACAAATTCTCAGGATTTTTTGACGGAAATCAGACTTTTTCTCCGGACTTTTGAATTTATCATCTGGTAACCCTAGCCCAGACACTTACACGCCGTTCGACCTACAAGATTACTTAATACTTACCCCCTGTTTCACCATCCATTGATTAAATTTATCTGACGGATAAATGTGATGCTGTCTCTGTTTATTTTTTCGAATAGACGGAGACGGCATCACATTTATCCGTCAAATAAAATTAATCAATAGGTGGTGAAACAGCCCCTTAGTATTTTATATCATTCCAGCACTTGGAGAATCGATAAAGCTGGCTAAATCCCTGGTGAAGTTCCCCCAGAGCGCTCTGATGATGGACAAGTTGGCAGCAGTGAACTCGCAGTTGAACCCTAACAGTGATGAAAGTATGCGGGACGAAGCTATCATGCAAAGTTTGCTCGGGACTGCTCTTGAAGACATCAAGGAAGGAGTTAAGAAGTTCCAAGATGGTGAGTTGTATTTTGAACAAGGATTATTCGTTTTTTACCCCTAACGCAAAAAGGGGTACTATAAGTTTGAAGTCAAAGTGGCGGCGTAGGGTAGAGTTGCACCCCAGGCGGTTTTGTATGTAAGTAGCTAGGTACAAGAGATGGCCGGACCGCCCCCTCCGCCCCCCTTTAAAAAATGACTGCCAAGTTTCTTGCGGCAAATTTGCGGCGGTGGTTTAAAAGAAATACGCGTAAAAGTGCCCATTGCGGCCTATTTACTGAATAAATGGTTTGAATTTGAAATTTTAATTTAAGCCATCACTGTACCAATGTCTGTCTGTCTGTGGCATCTTAGCTCTCAAACGTATGAACCGATGTCGGTGCGGTATTTTTTTACGTGAAAGCGACTTCTTTTGCGGTTCTTAGCTATGTTTGATAAAAATTAGTTGAGCTGTTTTTGAGATATTCAACTTTGAAAATGGCAATGTCGGAGGTTTTTTACTTTTCTAATGCTTGCTACACACGTAACGATATATCGTAGCGATTTCAGACTGTGCAGATAAATCGAACGTTCCTAGTGCCTCCACGCGCCTCCGATATCGGTGTCGATCGTCAGTTCTCAGCAGAAGATCACGCAAGAATCACGTCATCCACGATGGAATTTACGATACTAGGCCTGGTTGTGTTTGAAGAAAAAAATATTAATTATTATATTCGTCATTAATGATATAAAATAGTCTTACTCGTTTAAAAATAAACGTAAAAAGTGCTAGAGCAACAGCAACCAGGGCAACCACTAATGCCATGTACAAAAGATCAGATCACAATCAGGGTTACTATACTCATTGCTGCGCGCTCGTAATGCCGAAATGATCGCCATTCCACCCACGACGATAAAACTGCGCAAACGAAATCGACAGCGATTTATCTGATATAAATTGCAACTGCCACCGATGTACGATAATCTCCAACGATTTGTCATACACACGATCGATAGTTTGCACAGATTAATCGCTACGATATATCGTGCGTGTAGCAAGCATAAGTGTATCTGTGGCATTGTGTCTCCCAGATAACTTTTTCAACTACAATGGTCCTTATAGCTTACCGTTTTTACAGAATATTAAATGTTTTTATCTTTCATTTATTATTCTTTCCTCTAGGGCAAAAGGCAAAGCTTTTACCATACCGCCAAGTCTTCGTTATGTTTTTTCCTCTTCTTGATAGGTTAACGCTTAGTTGAAATGAAAATATTTAAAATTCATGAAAATTGTTTTTATATTCGACGCTTCGGTAAAAGCAAAGGTATCAAGCCCATAATATTACTAATATAATCTTACAGGGATCGGAAAGCACGGCAAATTCTACAAACTAACAGAAGTACCTCTTCAAGATTGGGAGCTTGAAAACAGTGTCGAAGAGACGGTCGTAAAACTAGGTGACGATGAAAAAGCACCCGACGGCAAGGCGCCAAAGTAATTTGGAACATGTATCATCACGAACTTGTGTTGAGCTTGTGTGGAACTTTGCTGTAGTACCTACTTATGTAAGAAGAGTATATTTGACACCATGCCTCGTTGGGTATTTATTACTGGTTAGAGAGCCTGACTAAGAAGCTTTAGGTTCCGAGTTTGATCCGGAAATCTTTGAATGAAAACGAATGTTTATGTTCTTGTTTTGAATATTTTCTTTTGACGGTCGGTGACCACTTCTGCATTTGGCCACCTCTGCATTTGACCACTTCTGCATTTGACCACTTCTGCATTGACCACTTCTGCATTTGGCCACTTCTGCATTGACCACTTCTGGATTTGACCACTTCTGGATTTGAGCACTTCTGGATTTGACCACTTCTGGATTTGACCACTTCTGGATTTGACTTCTGGATTTGACCACTTCTGGATTTGACCACTTATGGATTTGACCCCTTCTGCATTTGGCCACTTCTGCATTTGACCACTTCTGCATTTTGACCACTTCTGCATTTGACCACTTCTGCATTTGGCCACTTCTGCATTTGACCACTTCTGGATTTGACCACTTCTGGATTTGACCACTTTCTGGATTTGACCACTTCTGGATTTGACCACTTCTGGATTTGACTTTTCTGGATTTGACCACTTATGGATTTGACCCCTTCTGGATTTGACCACTTCTGCATTTGACCCCTTCTGGATTTGACCACTTCTGGATTGGATCAAATGTCAAACGATGACATTATCTATGCCTATAAAAACAGTACCGTGACTGACTGACTGACTGTCAGACAGACAACGCACGGCCGAAACCCTTTTGACCGGGCAAAAGCTATATTATTATTATATATTTTTAAAACTGCGGCATATTTCAGACCTTGCTGTTGTGTCTTTAGTAATTTGAAAGCCTCGTAAGAAAACAGTTTTGAAACTGAAACTTACGGTTCTGTAGACGGCCGAAAGGAATAATACAATTTGGACTTTCTTCACTATAGTAGAACATAAAGTGAAGAAAGACGTGTTAGAGAAAAGTGGAAGGAAAAACAACAAAGATATTCTATGTTAATTAATATGGACAAATAAAATGTCATCACTAGACATGAAATAAACTACCCTTAGTATAAGAAACAAATCTCTTTGAATTTGCATCAAAAACGTTTTAAATTATTTTATCCGTAACTCCATCTTCAACAACATTATCCTGCGATTCATAGATTGGAAGAGTTCGAGAGACGAGTTGGAGAGACGCACGGTCAAAAGGGTTTCGGCCGTGCGTTGTCTGTCTGCCAGTCAGTCACGTACTGTTTTTATAGGTATAGATAATTATAATTAAAAATAGATAATTTGATCCAATCCAGAAGTGGTCAAAATCCAGAAGGGTCAAATCCAGAAGGGGTCAAATCCAGAAGGGGTCAAATGCAGAAGGGGTCAAATGCAGAAGGGTTCAAATCCAGAAGGGGTCAAAATCCATAAGTGGTCAAATCCAGACAGTGGTCAAATCCAGAAGTGCTCAAATCCAGAAGTGGTCAAATCCAGAAGTGGTCAAATCCAGAAGTGGTCAAATCCAGAGGGTCAAATCCAGAAGTGGTCAAATCCAGAAGTGGTCAAATCCAGAAGTGGTCAAATGCAGAAGTGGCCAAATGCAGAAGTGGTCAAATGCAGAAGTGGTGTCAATCCAGAAGTGTCAAATCCAGAAAGTGGTCAAATCCAGAAGTGGTCGTCAAATGTCAAATGCAGAAGTGGCCAAATGCAGAAGTGGTCAAATGCCAGAAAGTGGTCACCGACCGTCAAAAGGGAATATTTAAACAATAATATATACCTAAGTACAATCTTCACTCATTGCAGCTTGTGATTGCTGTTAACAAACATACAAGATACTAATTTATTGAATCAGGCGTTACTTTGTGGGGGTCCATATCAATGAGCTACAAACAATTAGTTGCCCGAGAACGTGAGTAGAGGCGCTAGTGTAGAGAGAGGTCTCCGAAATGTCAAATGTCACTGTTTTTGGGTGAGCCACGCGGGTTTATTTACAATTACAATAATTTGTAATATCTGAAATTAATTATGGCAAATATGCATTACGGGGCAATGAATGTCTGTGTATTGAGACAGTTTTTGTCTTTCGGAAACCTTTGCTCTCCCTTTTTTCCGAACAAAACGGGACTTCGCAACCCTGTGGCTTGCTCGATATTTTTGTGGCACAGTTTTAAGGTAATATTTAATTTTTTTTTTTTACCAAACCACCGACTAAACAGTGGCGCCAACTGGTGAGCGCGAAAACGGTAGCCCTCATTGCAATCAAGACCGTAACGTTTATCGAACCTCACGATACTAACGCCATCTAGCGATATTCCACCTGTCAAGTAGTCTTCATTGTTTGTAGTTCATACAAGATACTGTCAATGTCTGTGTTCCACCCTGGCTCAAGACTTGTTCTCTATAACCTAACATAGTTTTAAGGTCTATTAAGTTTTTGTAAAGTATTTTAATCTAGTCGTTGAGCTCCGGTTCTCCGTTTGTTATATGAGTGTAGAAATGAGTGCGAGGGAGTAAACAAGATTTGTTTTTCCTGTACTTGTGTGGTTGTTACTAATTATGCCTTTGATTTAACCTTTGAACCCCTTCATTGCGGCATAGATAATATATTACTACTATACTATACTAACTTGTAACTGTAGTTAGCTACTTAAGATATTTATTTGTGATTGGTTAAATAACGAAATGAGCCCATCGCAAGCAAGACTGTAATGTCAAACAGACTTCACGATATTACCGCCATCTAGCGATGTTCAAGGTCACAGCTCATTACAGCCACCAGGCACCCGACCAGCACCGCCTCGCCTCGAGCGGTTAGTATCTTCATATGTATTTGTATGGGTATGCGCTCACTACATCGACTCCGTAGCGTCACCGGATCGCCTCACTCGGTGACTGCCCGCTGCTCGCCCATAGTGACTACCAAGAAATTCGTGGACCACGCGAGGTCCACTCGTTGTCAACGCGGCGTCCACCCGTGGACTACATGTTGAGAACGAGTGGGCACCGAAAGTCGAGGCGGTGCTGGTCGGGTGCCGGGTGGCTCTAACGAGCTGTGACCTTAAGTATTTATTAAGTCATATATAATGTACTATAACTATGCCGCAAAGGGTTTATGCCGCCTATAGGCATATCTGAACAGTATTGCACAATACATCAAAATGCTCTTGAATTTTTTATTTGTTGATTGATCAGAAAATTTTGGTTGTGCCAATAAAACTATCAATAATTTTAAAACACTTGTTTTATAATTAACACCCGATTTTATTTTTGCTGGGTTACGGTTACATGTAATTAACAGGTTCCCTGTCCCATGAGGCACATGTGCCTCATGCGTGACTTTACTGGTACATGAGCATGTGCTTCATAGCCAGTGATTTAAATAATAAATTTTATTACGTATGATGGGAGGCCTGTGCCTGTGCTCTGCAGTGGGACGTATATGTATTGGCGGGGATGATGATTACGTATTATATTAGGAATATTATTTTTATTGTTGAACCACATTTAGATAACCAATGAAATTACATTACTCATTACTATTGGGACGTGTCAAAAGACCGTGCACATTGCTTCGGGACAGGGAACCTGTTATTAATTCGTGTACTACAACTTACGTGTAGTTATTTTTGTCAGTCAAGCCATAAGTCGTGAGTGTAGCTGGCGCGTGGTAAATCGTGCAGCGGCCTAGGTTTGCTCTGTACCGACACAAAACAGAAAGGTACAGAAGTTAAATCTCATGTATGTACTTCACTTTTCATACCTATGTTCGGCGGGCGCTTTAGGGTTGTCAACTATGGCTTGTGCATAAAAAACTATTGTGGTAGTGCCACTCGTATCTAGTTATTGGATTTATTGATGAGAATGAAACGGGAAGAATGGAAATATAAATTAATAATAACTAAAATATTTTAATGTTAATGTCATTGTTATATTATAAATTTGTTACAGAAAATATCTTATGACGATTTCGACATTGGCGAAATGCACGATTATTATATTTTAGTGTAATAAATTCGCATTCTCCATTACTGCACAAAAAAACTCACAGACGCGTGTCTCAAGCGGATGGCACTGGTCCCAAGTCCGAGATTTCGTGTCTGTGTGCGTTGTTCGAGCGCACTCTGTATGTAGATTAATTTTGTACCTTATTCGTTTTGTGGTACCGACCAGTGTTTAGTCTAGTAGCACAGGAATTCTAGGTTCCAGCAGCTAAAAAGAGTGCTGGGTGAGAGTGAAGCCGGTCACCCAGGCGATACCGTTCTGATGGGTCACGACACAACACGACAGATAAATGTGAACCGGGCTTTAGTTCTACTTGCGTTCACGCGACCCAAGCGAAGTTTAGTTATAAATAAAACTCAAATTCATTTAAAAACCTTTATTAGCATAGCATTCAGTCATCCTGCGCACCCTTTTGTGCCTGATACTTGTAGTGCAGCTCGGAGCAATCCTCGTTGGAGATGTTGACCCAGCCGGCGCTGTTCATGTGGTAGACGCGGATGATGCCGCCGGAGTACGCGTCGCGGTGCGTCGCGTGGTAAATCGCGCGACGCCCGAGCTCTGTATAAGTCAATATACAGATGTAATGACTAACGAATAATGTTTGCCTTCGTGAAAATTCGGAACACGACTATTTCCGAAGGGTGTAGTTAATGTACGACTTGTTAATGCACGGCCTGATAATCTGTGCTTATGTGCACGAATTATCATGCCGTGCATTATCACCCCGTACCGAACTAGCAGGGAACCAATAATGTACGCGCAATAATGTACGACGTGATAATCCGAAGCATTATGACTTCTGATTATCATGCCTTACGATTTCCGTGATTGAAATAAAAAAAATACCTAACGAAGGGCGAGAGCGCCCTTCAACCTAACCCGGCCGGGTCGGATCTACTCCGACTATATCGATCTCGCTCGCTGCGCTCGCTAGATCCACGGCGAAAAATGTCTATTCATTCGAATAGATTTCATTCAGATTATCACTTCGTACATTACAGCGCGCGCAATATTTTGTACGTCCTGATAATGCGCGACCATGATAATGTACGGCATGATAATTGGAAGCAATAATGCTTCGGATTATCACGTCGTACATTATTGCGCGTACATTCCGAGTTGTACATTATTGTTTCCCACGAGTTTGAACAGGGCCGGATTTAGAGGTCTGGAGGCCTTAGGGCAACAAAGGAGTGGAGGCCCTCTCCTAAATCCGACCCTGACTTTGAAGTATATCACACTGAAGATGTTAAAACCCCCACCATTAAATTATATAGCGCCCATGAGTACCAATAACTCAGAGAATTATTGGTCTGTTGCTGACCTTTTGATTTGAATGGTATCAAATACCAATGGGGTATTTCTCCATACCTTGTGCCTCGACATCAGTGAGGTCCCAGCGGTAGCCAGTGTCGAGCACTCCGAAGGCGTACACGGAGCCCGAGCCCACAGAGAACACCTTGCCCGGGGTGCGAGTGCCTTCGCTGTCCACGTAATATAGCTGTGCTCCCTGAAACAACATAATCATCATTACTCTAAGAAAACTTTTCATATAATTTTCGTTTTCTAATAACTTTGTTCTGAAATTCATTGCTCGTTTACATAGAGCCCAGCTCAAGCTAAGACTGGCACCCATTGCTAAATTCTTTAGCAACCCATGATAATTTTAAGCTTAAACAACTTGTTTTTAAAATTTTGATTATTTTTATTTATCATGGCTGGCCTATGTTCACCAGCACAGTCAGGGGAAGATGTTTGAAGCCTCGTATGTACAGTCGAGAGCTTATGAAGGAAGCGAAAACTTCAACATGCTCTTGACTGTACACTTGAGTGTCAATATTGACAAAAAATAAAGGCAGCAGCCTCCACTTTGGCGACGCCCTTGTTTGGCACAAGCTTGGCTGTGGCCACCGATGGCCCCTCGTGGCCCCAGTACTCACCCGCTTGTCGTAGCCAGCCAGCATCATGCCCATATGGCTGTGGCCACCGATGGCCCCTCGTGGCCCCAGTACTCACCCGCTTGTCGTAGCCAGCCAGCATCATGCCCATATGGCTGTGGCCACCGATGGCCCCTCGTGGCCCCAGTACTCACCCGCTTGTCGTAGCCAGCCAGCATCATGCCCATACTGAGCCCCATGCCCTTGTAGTTATACACCATGTTGGCCATGAGCTTGCTGGCAGCGGCCACTGATATCCGCTCGCGGTTCCGCAGCTCGTACAGGCGGCACTGCTTGGCTAGCACGCGGTCCCAGTACACGCAGTCGGCAGCGCCGCCCGCCAAGGTGCCTGGGAACAGAACACTTATAGCCTACACTTGCTGGCGCGGTTTACATGGAGCGGGTGGAAACCTATTGAAAAATAGTATGAACAGCGCTAACAGGATTGCGCGTGCGGCGGATTTTACCTGTACGCGCGCCCGCGAAGTGCATCCACGCCAGTTAGTGTAGGCCTTTAGACTATGGTCTCCTATTTTATACTATAAGCGACGTCTGATGTCAGCGTCAATGCTCCGATCAACATCTGTACGCAACATACAGTCAAGGGCAAAGATATTGTCACAGCCAAAGTTACAAAAATATGTATAATACTGTTATAAATGTTATAATGTCTACGCATTCAAACAGGCCTCATGTATACACAACTTTATGCACTTAACATTAAGGCTGTGTATACATATTTTTGCAACTTTGGCCGTGTCAATATCTTTTCCTTTGACTGTACAGCATCGGCGATTAATACGTCTGTAGTGAATCCTATCAATAATTTTTGTCTTTTTCTTCAGTAAATCAATGCCAACGAGTGAAAGAGATTATAAAAGCACATTTCTATAATAAGCATCTGGCTTTAGTGATGTAATCTAAACCACTTTTGTTTTGTTTTGCATTGGCTATCAATGTTTCATATAAAATAATTTTAGAGGATTTGGTAGACTTACCAAGCAAGTAATCATTGATCTCGACAATCTTCTTCATGGACTGTGAGCCAATGAACTGGCCGCCTGTGGCACGGGAGTCTACAGCTAGCAGAACTCCACCCTATAATCACATTTGTAGGTACTTAGAGATACTCAAAAAATAGAATGTAACACAGTAAGTAAATATGCTTAGCTGGATTATGTGTGAAGGTAAAAAAAGACTAATAATTGTAAAACCAAAACCTGTTTTTAACAAGTTGTTTTAACATATTTACTGCCAAGAACCCGATAGTTGGGTACCTACTCTGTTTGTAGGCAGTTTTTGCTGCAAGGCTGAAAATGCTACTATTGGTTATAAACATACATAACACATAGTGATATGTGGTGGCGATCCTCATTTTGTGATATCTTGTCTACTAGTGACTTTGTTACAACATAACAAAAAAAATCTAAAAGATAGTCTTGAATCATGTTCACTGTGGCAAACACTATCAATTTAAACAGACTAAGAGTAAGAATGACCTTTTTCTGTCTCATAAGAGTCTTAAATTTTTATTATGCCCTTAATAGAGCAGATGTTTTTAACCGGTTTGTCATGTGTATATTTTCAGGTATGCCCTGATTGCCACAAAATGTATACTGCATTGAAATCATGTATAGCTATTTTAATGAGAAAATAGTACGAAAACAACTGACGCATGGCGTGTGCGATTAATAACCCTCCGCAGTCCATTATGTTAAACATATTATGGGTATACCGTACGGAACCCTCTACGCGCCAGTCCGACTCGCACTTGGCTAGTTTTAACTGGTGTGCCGTGAAACTTTGAAGAACGAAAACTATGCCATTTAAAACCAAAAGGTTGAAAACGCCTGTAATAGAGTAATGTAATGACAAGCTGTCCTGTTTTTGGTTATAAATCATGACTCCACACAAATGAAGCTCCAAATTATCGAAAGGTAAAATTTGCTTAGGATTTTAGACGCAATATACGAAATAATAACAAATATGCAGGACTTACTTGGTACCGAAATCCTAGAGTAGTAGTTCCATGATCGAAGTTAATTTTGATGTCACGACCGGTCTCATCCTTCGAGCTGAACTGTGCTAGCGTCTGTGCAGGCTGGAGACAGCAAAATAATTTGAGTAGGTGTATAAAGAACAAAATAATAGTTAATTTCGGCAAGTTAACCTTCTTACATTGTGAAACGGAGGATTGGCGAGTTGAGCACTGTGGGCGAAGTTACCGCTGTATCCAATAATGTCATTTTCGAACGATGAGAGCGAGTCGATGGGTTTGAGATTGACTTTCTCGTCTAAACGGCAAAAATCAGCTAAAGCCATTATTAAATTGTAGTAAAGCGTAAACTGTTGGATGACAAGCGAAAACTTCGAATTTGTTTTGTTTGACAGCTCGCTCGTGTTGCAAGTGGCAAATAGGAAGGAAGGAACTAGCGACTTGCCAGGTTTTACTGGGAATTTCTTAAAATGATTATGTAAAATATTGAATTTATCTTACGATGAAACATAAGCCATATTTAACAAGTAAACTTACTTAATATAAGTCAACGTAATCCTGTTAACTAAGTAATTATTTTTTTGCAGCGCCATCTATGCAACAATATTATAAAACCTTTAACTACGCTACTCAACAACAGATGGCTAAACCTTAGATACGCTACAAATATAAACTTTTATTTACTACTCACCCATAGATGGCACGTCAAGCTCGTAAAGTTCAAAATACGGACTAAGTTTTTAGTCGTGCGTGCACCGTGTAGAAAAGAAAATTAGGTGAACAAAAAGTAAAAACCAGGCGCCAAAATTTAAAATTACAACCTATAAACCAATTCCCACCAGCAATAGGGCGTCACAGCCACGTTTGATCCATAAAGGCTACTAATTGATCGTTCCAATTCAACCGATTTTCGAGAAATCGTTTGGAGCAATAAAAGCCTTTGGAATACAAAGTATATCTAATAATGGCGGTTACAACCTATCATTACGCTATGAGTCAGAATTAACCGATATAATCTTACTGGCGTTCGACGTCTAAACTCTGTCATTATTGGCAAGCGAAGATGCACGATAGAGCGTAGTTTATATTGGGCTTGATAAAAATATCTGTGTAATTTATTGGTTAGATAGTTAGATAAACACTGAGCAGTTGGCAGTTATGTTGTTTGAATACGTAAGTTTAAGGTCTAACTCCATCGATATGTCGGTGAGCAACAAAAGGACGCTCGTAAAGAGGATGTGTATTGGTCGTCTCAATTTATTGCAGCTCAAATTTGTGGTTTTCATGTCTTTATCGCCCCTGGCATTTCGCTACAAGTGTTGTAAACAACATTCCAATAAATATTTTTAAAATCGCGTTTATCTCTTAAGTGAAGCAAGGAAATCACAAAATGTACAGTCCAGTGCAAAATATGTATCTATTCGAATCACTCAATAAGAGTCCGCGGGGCATATTTTTGAAACTTTGAATAAGTTTATATTTTTACACTAGAGTGTGCCTTAATTGTTACTTTCATGTGTCTTAAATAAGCATACTTACATGAATCGAATTGTAAAATTGGGTTAAACAATCAGTACCTATAAAATTACATTTCTATTTTTATAATACCTTATTATACCTTATTGCATTTACTGGTTTCCCGCAACTCTCACGATGTCGTCAGTCCACCTAGTGGGAGGCCTGCCAACGCTTCGTCTTCCGGTTCGCGGTCGCCACTCGAGGACTTTTCTCCCCCAACGGTTATCTGTTCTTCGAGCGACGTTGGCCCGCCCATTGCCACTTCAACTTGCATATTTTTCCAGCTATGTCGGTGATTTTAGTTCTTCGACGAATTTCCGTATTACTAGTTTTACTAATTTTGTAATATGAAGTTAGGATCGTTGATTCAATCTAAAACCATTATTGATTAGAATGTTGGATAATTTATACAATACAATACAATACAAAGACTCTTTATTGTACACCAGACATAGTAAGCGATACAGAAAACAGATACCTACACAGAGAAAAAAATACAAGGTGAGCAAGGTGATTTATCTATTTATTTTTGGATTAATATTGAACATGGAGTGCAAAGAGTTTAAAACACACAATACCGTCCCAAAACTAAAAACTTTTAACACAAACAATATTCTGAGATATATAAATATTAAATACACTGACAAACTTTCAGTTAAGTATATCCTTATAAAAGTTTATTGCTAAAAAAAAAATACAATCTTTTTTTTATGCCTGTACAGAAAGCCTACATTTTGTTGGGGCATCGTGGATTCAAATCCGTGCCTTATTTTTTCGGAATTCATATGGGAAATTACAGTTGCGATTTAATACGATATTTTTCTGGTGAAGGAAAACATCATCAGGAAACCTGCGAAGTAATCGAATGGTGTGTGTGAAGTTCCCCATCCGCACTGGACCCGCGTGGGGACTACGGCCCAAGCACTCTCATTCTGAGAGGAGGCCTGAGTCCAGCAGTGGAACAAAATTAGAGGCTGAGATGAGATTATGACTATTTATTCTGTATGACTGTACCTTCTTGAAGTGTCATCAATGCACATCCATCATGTAATAAATGTATGTAGGTAGGTAAAATCCAAGTTAATCCTACCACTGGAAGAGACATTAAATTTTCAAGATTTGACTCAACCGTTATATGTATGTGGTTGGGTCAAACTACATACTAACTAATGTGACCCTTCATTTTTTATGATTATGAACATGAAACTTTATATCATTTATAAAAAATTCGAAGGCACAAAAAGTCCTTCCAAAAGGTTATATTTAGTAGTAAAAACGTGAGTTTTCTAAAATGGTGACCAAAATCGCGTGGTCACTATCCCCAAGCGAGAGACCAGTCGAATTGGGTTCGCGTGTCGCACGTCCTCTGGGAACGTAGCGCCTAAACCTTGATGAGGAATGCTTTAATAACCTGTGAAATATTTAGGGTACCTGTCACACGGACTTGAAACTTGAAATGCTGGCAAGTAGGTACGTTAAGTAAACCAGCACCAATATCTGACACAACACAGTGTGCATAATATCGGATACGGCTCTATATCTAGGGCCGGTAGGCCGTGCTGATTTTTATTGACTGGATGCAAACGAGCAAGGCTCCTATGGTAAGAGATCACCACCGCCCATAAACATCTGCAACACCAGGGGTATTGCAGACTGCCAACCTAGAGGCCTAGATGGGATATCACGCTGCCAGTAATTTACCGGCTGTCTTCTCTATATGCTTCGGCAGGATTAGCGAGCATGGTGGTAGCAATGGACCTTGCAAAGTCCTACACCTGCTATATTTTTGCAGGGTTCATTCGGCTCGCATACTTATTGAAAGTCCGAATGTAATGTTTGTCAGAATGATCGTTTGTCATAACTCTTTTTTCTCTGAATCCAATAATTGTTCAGAATTGTTATAAACCAAACCTAACCTATAGTTTTCTATAGGATGACCATTTCAGAATTAAATTTCAGTGAGAAAAAATGTACAAATATTTATAATTAATATTAATATTTCTTCTTCTTCGACTATGTGTCTCTCTCTTCCGGACCGGTCCAGCTGTCTCCACAATGTCATCGGACCATCGAGCAGGCGGTCTGCCCACATTTCTTTTGCCTAGCCGGGGTCTCCACTCCAAAACGCGCTTGCTCCACCGTTCGTCGTGTCGTCGGCACACGTGGCCGGCCTAAGCCCATTTCAGCTTTGCGACTCTATGTCCCAAATTGACCACTCTCGTGCGTTTTCTGATAAGCTCGTTCCGGACTCGATCGCGTAGCGTTATGCCGAGCATGACTCGCTCCATGTTACGCTGCGTCACTTTCAGCTCGTGGATTATCCCAGCAGTCAACGTCCATGTCTCATAAGCATACGTCATAGCCGCACGCGCTGATCAAACACCTTCGTTTTCAACGATTGGGGAATTTTGGACTTCAGCACGTAGCTCAGCTTTCCGAAGGCTGCCCATCCAAACTGTTTCCTTCTTTTTATCTCAGCCATCATCGAGTCCCGGCCTAACTTTATCACCTGTCCTAGGTACGTGTACTCTTGCACCTGCTCCAGCGGTCGTCCATTCAATGAAATGGGATTCGGTGTGAGATCGGCTTTCGCCATAACCTTTGTCTTGTCCATGTTCATCTTCAAACCCGTTCGCAGGGACGCTTGATATAGTTGCTCCAACTTGAGTTGCAGGTCTTCGGCACTTTCAGCAATTATAACTATATCATCAGCATAGCGCAGGTGGTTAAGATACACGCCGTTAACGTTGATTCCCTTGCCATTCCAGTCCATGTCTCCAATGTGTCTTGAATTTAGTAGTTAGACCGTGGTTAGACCTACTGAATTCTTACAAATAAATATTTTTGTCTCGCGCTAGCTCATGTTACTTGTGGACTAGTTTTCCTTTTATTATTATTCTATGGCTGTATTGCTAATTTGATCCATGTATCGCATACCATACTGCCACGTTATAGATCCAACAATGCGCCGGATACAGTTTTATGCGCAGGGGCATCGGATTAGCCGAATGAATCAATACGAGCGTGGCGGGATAATCAGCTGTTTATAACTGCGCGAGAGTGCACTGGCGAGGGGTTTAATGGGACATTCGGAATGATATTTAAAGTTAAAAGTGCTCCTAGGGTCAAATCATTAGTTAATTGCTATACAAAAGTAAACTTTATTCACCGAGTTAGTAGAAAAATATTATTAGACTGATGGACTAATTATTTCTTTTTAGGAAACTATCAATCCCAATTGACTTTTTTTTTGAAAATTATGTCAACGGTTAATGCCAAGAATTTTTTTATTCCAATAGTCAACGTAGGTACATTGGGTATTTATTCTTACAATTGATTTGTACTTTTTTAAAGTAGTTACGCTGGTCCGGATGACGATACTTAAATTTGTTTGACCTTTTTGAAATTAATAATAATATATTAATAATAATGGAGAGCGGTTCGGAGCTTGAGACACTGGTTAGCTGGCACTTTAATCTTAATTTAGTCATCATCATCATCATCAGCCGGAAGACGTCCACTGCTGAAAAAACGCCACTTGCATCCACCGGCTTCCAGCAACTCTCACGATGTCGTCAATCCACCTGGTGGGAGGCCTGCCAACGCGCACTTATTTGACTCAAATAGATTCTCTTTTCAAATAAACTTGACCAATTGCAGACTCGTTGCCAAATAACAAGAGATATACGCAGTAATTTAGTCTTATTGCGACACAAATGGCCCTGCTTCACCATACGAGCGCTTTTTACTTAATCAAATAGATTCCTTGTCAAATACAAAGAAATTAGATATAGCAAAGTTCGCGTGACACTTTTATCACAGTGACGTACGGGCCCCCTCCCAAACTGTGAGGCGCATTGTCATTTTTTTTAATTATTAAAAGAAAAAATACGTGTCCAATTTTTTCTGATAATTTAACTGGCGCAAAAAATTTTTTTTTTTAACTGGGAAACAAAATGGAATATTTTTTACCAGGATTTTTGTCCCATGATATTGTTAATTATTTCTCTACCGCTGTCCGCCAGTGTGCACAATAACGCTCCATATAACTGCGGTGTTCTTCGTTAGCGGATTGCATAATAACTTTATGGGTTCGTAACGACTTGGTTTTGTATGGGAATGTTTGGGATGGACTGTCGGAAACACAGAACTAATAACAAGAGAAAAGGAAAGGTCACGCCAACTAAAAGCGTATGCTCGTTGAAAATGAAAAATGTAAAATAGTGCCAAGTTTCGTAACGCAGTTCTTCCATCACAAAAGGTTAAATTTTAAGCTCTCATTGTTAAACTAATAAATAATTAGTCAGTTATTTTTATGCTCCGACGCAAAAAGAGGGGCGCTTATTTATTTATTCAAGATATTTTAATAGCTTACATAATAATAACTAGCAAGGTATTATAATAATATTAGCTAGGTATGTTTGATAAAAATCGGTTATAACCGTTTTTGAGACATTGAAATCTGAAATGACAATGTCGGCGGTTATTCAAAATTTTCCAAGTTGAATAGGTTATAGTTAGTTTCTACATGCAAGCTTCTCTATTTAACAACTTTGTAACAAAACTTATTTTTCTAATTATTTACCTACCAACATTCATAGCGGTCGTATTAATATTAATCGTCTTTATTCATGTAAAATATAAATGTAATGCAATAGCAATGACGATGATGTACGCTGAATTTTGACTCAGAGCATAGGGCTCTAACACTGAATATTTATAATTCATATTTGACATTTACGTAATAAATAATAAAGTTTCAGAATTTTCATTTTTCTATTCCTTTATTTATATGCAAAATTCTTACTAAAATTCGAAAATAAAGTTTATGAGAATGCTAGAAGTTTGCCTTAGAATATTGCCAACCGCTGAGTGCATTTATATTGTACCTAGGGACAAAACTAAGAACTTTGGTTAGCGATAATTATTCATTACCTATACTATAACATAATACTAATTGAATTGTTTGTATTGGAATATAGTCAGTTATGGATCGTTCTCTTGATACTAAAATTCAAGCTTCTTGCTTAACTCACAATGAAGTTACAGGGGTCAAAAGATGCGTGAGTGCTTCGAGAAAAGGATAGCGCCGTACCCGACTTGGCGAAAGCACAGCCGTGCCCCTGATATACAAATGGATTATTGCTAATATCGTGGTTCAATGAATAGGCACGTTTCGTAGTTGAGTATTATAATCTACATCCTCAATTAATACAAAAATAATTTTGTTTTGTTGTTTTCTTTTTGTATTATTTTTGTGTTTTATGTACAATAAAGTATTAACATACATTTATTTATTTACAGTATCATTACAGAGTTAAACCTAAGGCGATACAGAATAATAATAAACAATAAACATCTTAATCTACATAGCAAATTATGTGTGGCAACTCTCTTGGAATGAGGGCTATCGCGATGGGAATCGCCACTAGAGGCGCTAGTGTAGCGTGAGGTCTCCGAAATGTCAAATCTCATAGTTTTGGGTGAGCGCGGGTTTTGAGCTACGCGGGTTTATTTATAATTAGAATTAATTTTGTGATATTTTCAATATGTGAAATTAATTATGGCAAATAGCGTTCCGGGCAATGAATGACTGTGTTTGAGACAGTTTTGGCTTTCGGAACCTTTGTCCACCCTTTTTCCGAACAAAATAAATATGATTTTAATCTAAACTTTGTTATTCACCGTAATAACAGACTTGAAAGCATACTTAAAAACCTCACGCAACAGTGCGCCATCTAGTGACAAAAAACGATAGCCCTCACCAGAGTACTGAACAAGTCAACTGAGTCGCTACTGGTTGGGGTAGCAGGCGCGCGTGAAGGGCGCCTTGGCCAACAACTTGGTCCTACCGCGCGGCCAGCAGGGCTACTACGAAACTCGAAACTCGAAGTTCGTGTCGTGCGGTCCCTCTTACACTTATGCTATTTAATACGAGAGCGAGAGGGACGGTACGATACGAACTTCGAGTTTCCAATTTCGTAGTAGCCCTGCAGGCCAGCAGCGGCGGCCGGCGCCGGCGCCCAGCGTAGTTATCGGAGCGCGAAGGCTTATGTACTTCAATACACCTGGATTGTTCTGCTTGCCCCGAATTAATTCCAAAAATTTACATACATACATGATACCAAACTTGCGACAGTACCTAGCTAGAAAGGACCAGATTTTTATGATTGGTTATTTGGAGTCTTTTTGTATTTTTTATTTCAACTCCAAATTTGTTACTTTTACGGTCATCCCGTAAAACCATATCGAAAAAATTAAGTAGCGTAGTAGAAAAAAGCAACCTGAGATATGTGTGCACAGGAGAAATTCGTGTCTGTACTCCTGTCCAGTGGTAGTGTAGGGGTATGGCACGCAGCACGGAATGCTGAGGACCTGGGTTCGATTCCCAGCGCTGGTCTCTTTTTCTGGTTTTTCTGTGCATCTATGTCTCAGTTTGTATTTTCGACTAGATTTTTTTTTAATTACTTGGGCGGTTGGCGTCTTTGTACCCCACCCAACAGCGGCATGTGTTTCATGTGGCCCGCGTCAGAAATGCTTAGAAGGGATTAGGTGAGGAATAAATACGGTGACGCTCATCACCATTTCAGTCATGGAACGACGTCCACTGCTGAACTAAGGTTCCCTTAGAACGCCATCGACGACTCGGCACTCGCATCCACCGCTTGCCCGCAACCTTCACGATGTTATCAGGCCAGCTAGTGGGAGCCAATGCTTCGTTTTCCGGTTCGTAGTCGCTACTCGAGGACTTTTCTTCCCCAACGGTTATATGTTCTTCGATCGGTGGCACTTCAACCGGCATATTTTCTATGGTGAAACTCTATAGAAAAATTAAAGACGTAAAAATTGTACCTACATTGACAGAAGGAGAGGTGAAAAGTCGATTACGGAAGGAAATACACACGGCAGCATTTCTATTCTTCTTATTAGTAGTTCTATGGTTAGAAACAAACTGCGGAACGTTGTTCTGAATCTTGAGTGTTAGTTGTAAATTGCAATGAACTGTATCTAATGCACGAATGTAGCTGGCCCTAAGCCTCCCGAGTCCCTTTTTGAATAACTGACGAAGTTCTTAAAGATTTAGATGAAATGCCATAGTTTTGTAATTTTGGAATTTTATAAGTATATTCAAAGAAATAATTTGTACATAGTAAATGGGCATTTTTACTTTAAAAGGCGCAATGTTATCTTCTCAGAATTAAGTAATCCTGGGTTAACCTCACGAGCACTATTGACTTTGACGAAGAAAAAACGTCCCCAATTTTCCATAAAAAATTGTGTCCATTTCGTAACGACCCATATAAACTGTATGAAAAAAACTCACAAAACTGACAAAAAACATTAGGGACACAGGGAATCCTAGTGCTAGCTGTTACCCGCGACTCCGTCCAGTAGAATTCGATGATCGCTATCTCGCAGGAACTATGCAATTTTCCAGGATAAAAACTATACTATATCCTTCCCCGGGACTCAAACTATCTGTATACATATCGAATTTCATCTAAACCGGTTCAGCGGTTTAGACGTGATGACTAACAAACAAACAGACTTACAAACTTTTACATTTATAATATAAGTGGGACGCTAAGGACTAGTGTTGCCGGGTCCGATTGGATTAAAATTGGGACAGATGGTAAAACTAATCGGAATTTAGGATCTTACACAATATTAGTATAATAAATATATGCATCCAATGAACACTAAGTCTCCAGCAACCTGCTACCATACATATGTTCTATAAAACATTTATAATTTAAATCATAAACCTCACCAATCTACCATCTCGCTCGAAAATATCGTTATTATCCACGTTTTGAACATTAGAGCGGCACAGACTTACGGATTAAACGCGAGAGTGAAGAGACCAGCTGCTATTCGATGTGATATACGGTGTAATGTTGCACGCGTCTTATTAATATTCCAAAATGAAGAATGTTGCCAGTGCCCAAGGGGATTTTGGTTTATATTTTTATACTAGAGTTGAGAATGTCGATGTCGATAAAATGTCATGTTGAAAGTGAAATCAGATGACACGTTGAACATATTACATAGTTAATCCTACTAATATTAAAATGTGAAAGTTTGCACTAGTGTGTGTATGTTTGTAACTCCTTCACGCTAAAACGGTTTGATGGATTTGGATGAAATTTGGTGTGTAGATTAGATAGCTGGCTGGACGTCTGGAATAACACATAGGTTACTTTTTATTCCCATATTCCTACAGGATCTGGATGAAATCTCAAAACATCTTGTCTTCTATTATATGAAATCGATTATTACCTACTTATTGTTAAGTATATAAACAATTGACCGAATTGAAATTTTGGAATTTTACTAAATTCCCACTGAAATTCCCAACATTGTGGTCTTTCTTCGAGAGCTTTTTTTGGTGTTTGCTTCCGCTTTAGCCTTAGATAGGTACATTGTTTAACGATAGAGCTGGAATACGAGTAGGTACATAATTGTTTCGGCAACTTGTTGATAGGAGCAAATTTATTCTTTGTTCTTCTTTTCAATACAATGTCTTAAGTAAAGGATGGCGAACCTTTATTGATGAAAGTGCCATTTTTTATGTTATCATAATAACCTGGCTACGACGTATTTATCAATGATTCTTGACTTCGTAGTTGCATGGACGAAAATAAAACTTGGTATTAATTACTAACGTGGCCAGACAATTTGTCGCTTGCCACATCTGCTGGGCTACTACGAAATTCGAAACTCGAAGTTCGTATCGTACCGTCCCTCTCGCTCTCGTATTAAATAGTATAAGTGTCAGAGGGACCGCACGACACCAACTTCAAGTTTTTAGTTTCGTAGTTAGTCCATCTGGCATCCCTGTTTTAAGTCTTCTGCTGGTGAACAGCTCCGTCCGCTAAATCACCATCATCATCGTAACAGCCGTAGGACGTCCACTGTTGGACATAGGCCCCCCCATAAACCTCCAGTTGCTTCGGTTGGAAGCGTCCTGCATCCACCGTAAACCTGCGACTTTAACCAGGCCATCCGTTCATCTCGTTAGTTTTAGTTCATTTCGTGCAATACATAATAAAAAAAATGTTTTTATATTTTAGTAATCATTTTATCGATACCGGGCAACCCTACGGGAGCGGTGAGCGATAGCGGGCGCCGCGGGCAGCGCGCGCGCACCCTTCCATTTTCTAATTATATAACTGGCAACACCGGCCCGTGCGCGCCCATACACCACTGCCGCTCCGTATTGTCTATAGCTACGGGTAGCACTTGATGTTTTTTTGGAGTTCCGTGGCCAAAACGGCGAAGGAACCCTTGTAGTTTCGTCATGCGCCGTCCGTTCACAGACATTTCGCTCAAAAAATACAAAATTTGTAAGGTGCTACTTATTTTGGTAGTTTAATAACAAATTTACCAACATTTAAGGGATATTGCATGTAACGGAATCTGAAAATATTTATTAAATCTATTGAATCAGGCGTTACTTTGCGGAGGTCCATATCAATGAACTAAAATAATTTCCTTGCTCACCCGCGACCTTACGATAGCTAAGCTTATGCAAAATATGCGTGTTCATGCAGTTCCTCCACCTCCACAAGAATACACACAAATCAAGGTAGTTTTGAAGGACGGTTAAAAAATGTATTAATAATTTGTGGGTAGTTTTGTTTTGTTTCATAAAACGTATGTGGGTACTTGGGTCGAGTTACAGTGACAAGTTAAAACGGTGGTGTGGTTCGTTAGTCTAACAACTGGTAGCATGGTGTACGTTGTGTCACTCTGAAGATGAGCTCTGGTTGAGTTCGAAACGCGTCAGTGTAGTGTGGTGGTGGTGATAGATGGTTTGTGTGATTTGTGTGTGTTCTTACAGTTGGAGGTGGAGGAACTGCATGAACACGCATATTTTGCATACTTAAGCTATCGTAAGGTCTTGCTAAGCACTGATATTGTTGTCATAGTAACGCTAAGTAAATAAGAAGAGCATGAATTGTGCCACCCTATATTATCTTTGAAAAGTATGTCCAGAAATAAGAAAAAATACAAAGATAATGCTTAATAAATAATTTTAACAGAAATCAATAACCGTTTATGAGTTTACCTCCTAATGCGCATACGTTTTTTTTCTTACTCACTGAACTTAGACATTAATAAATTATTTAGCTTTTTAGACATATAAACGGCTCGCTTAGAGCTCGCATCTCATTTATATTCTTCCCAAAGGTATAAAATCTTATTTTGACATATAAGGTTATTTCATAGAGCCTAGAGACATGTCAAGCGCTTGCGCTGGCAGGATTATAGTTCGAAATTTAAAATTAAAGAAGTTACGAGCGCTTACTGGACAGTAATTTTATGTTTGAAGTACATAAACAGTTCTTATAGCTCCCTCCATAGGGGCCTGGTTTGCCTATATCTACTGGTGAGCAAAAATAACGAGCCATTTTGCATATAACTTTCCATAGAAGATGATGTTTTTTTTGCTCCTCAGTGTAGCATTACTATGATAGTCATTTTTATGGTGGTTCCTGTGACACTTGTGTTAATAGTTTTTATAGAGTAATGTCAAAAAGTTAACAAGGTTCTTTTGATGATGTTTTACATACTAAAGTAGGTACTTAAATGGGGGGCCAGAGTTTCGTTCCGGCTAAAACTCAATATCCTATACAAACGTAGAAAGGTTGGAAAACCCCAGAAATCGTAATTTCAAAGTTCTATATCTCTAAAACGGCTGACCTAATTTTATTGAAACTTAACTAAGAATTATCACAAGGAAACTCGCTTCCAAGTAAAAAACCGCGTCAAAACCCGGCCGCGAGAGCCACGATACCATACAGGTTACAGGT
Source organism: Choristoneura fumiferana (assembly GCF_025370935.1). Classification (NCBI taxonomy): domain Eukaryota; kingdom Metazoa; phylum Arthropoda; class Insecta; order Lepidoptera; family Tortricidae; genus Choristoneura; species Choristoneura fumiferana. Next base: position 5,849,567 of record NC_133495.1, on the reverse strand, counting down.
GCACCTTGTGCAAGGTTCGCCCGGATTGCTCGCTAAGCTCAGAAGCAGCAGTGCTTACACTGTTGTGTTTCGGCGTGGAGAGTAAGACAGCCGGTGAAATAACTGGCACTTGAGGTATCCCATCTTAGGCCTCTAGGTTGGCAACGCATCCGCAATCCCCCTGGTGTTGCAGGTGTCTATGGGCGGTGGTGATCTCTTACCATCAGGAGACCCACTTGCTCGTTTGCCATCCAGTCGAATAATAAAAAAAACACACAGACGGGCATTGGCGCCAAAATAACACCCCTATCATTGCGTCGGCCGGGGGTTAAAAATACTCGTTTTTCCAGAGACCAAGTTAGATCGATTGCTTGCCTTTCAACGATTTCTATTATCTAACAAACGGATAACGGACTAAATTACGCAACACAACACAACAAGTACAATTTTAATTGTACTAGCTTTCGCCCGCGTGGTATTCGGTTATCGCGCGCTGTTCCCTCGGGAACTGTGCACTTTCCGGGATAAAAAGTAGCCTATGTTACTCTCTGGCCCATAAACTATCTCTATGCCAAAAATCACGTCAATCCGTAGCTCCGTTTCCACATGAAAGACGGACAATCATACAAACACACATATTTTCACATAATATTAGTATGGATTTTTTCAGGAAACTACCCAATTATTTGGAATTGTGGCACTTATAAAGGGTCAACGTCTTATCAATAAAAAACCAGTAGTATAGTAGTGCCACGAGAATTGAATTGAATTATTACACACACAGCTACAAAAAGAGCTGATTGCACAAAAGGTGAATGAATGAAATGAATGAGTAAATGTCAAAATCCTGCTGTCATTACACGACATGTTCTAGTGTGCGTGACCTCAACTCTGGTGGCACTAGCTATATTTATGTGGCATTAGTTTAGTTTATTTATTCATTCTGTAACCAGACGAAGATTTAACTAAATGTCAGATTTCAAAATTATTAAAAAATAAATTCTAAGCATGTCATGATGTGAATGAAAACAATTAAAATAGACTTTCTCCTCAGGGATGTCAGACGTACAAATTGAAATTTATATAAAGAATAATGGCCAAAATGTCAAGGATATGTAAAGATTAACACATAAGGCAATAATTCAGTAACAATTTAAATGTCAATGTAAAATCAATATAATAAAAACAAGAAATAATAATAACAAATTAAAAAGTAAAATTAAAAATTCAGATTTATAAATTCATTTACCGAATAAAACGCTTTTTACAACAAAACGTCTAAGGTATTCTATTCTATTGCCAATGCAGGGCAGCCCTGCTAGTCGCTTGCGGCGTCGCATCTGAATATTCTGCATAATCCATTCGGTTACGCATTGCCACGGTGACTGGTTTCCATGGCCGGTGGGAGAGAAATGTATGCTTCTGTAGATGTAAGGAAACATTTGTACGTATTGTCAATACTGCAAATTTAAGTCTATAGCGTCGCATAAATAAGTAGGTATATGTAATAAAGGTGTGGTACGTGAAGTGGGTCTCCTTCGTAATCTATAATATCGTTTGTCTCAAATATACTATAATCATAATTATGTCCTAATAATTAAGCCTAATATCAAGTCCTAAACTCTAAATCCTAATATGTTTTACTAATACAGTAAGACATAAAACTTACGAGTAATAATATTAAATGCCATAACAGAGCACTTGTTGGCAAACAGCGACTCAAGTCAGAAAAGTAGATTAGGTTAGAACTGAGACCCCAACAGTGACGAACGAGTATCAGAAAAGTAAGTTAGGTTAGGTTAGAACTGCGACTCCTACAGAAACGAACCGCAGCCAGAAAAGTAGGTTAGGTTAGGTTAGGTTAGAACGGCAACCCCTACAGAAACGAACCGCAGCTAGAAAAGTAGGTTATTAATATTAGGTCAAAAATATTATGGAATTTACATTATGTCAAACGGTATTATGGCAAAAGATTCATTATGACAAAATTTGTTATGTATTTTGAAACTAGTGCAAAAAAGCATTAGGATATTTAATATCAGGACAAAAATTATTATGGCATTTACATTATGGCAATGGTTATTATGGCAAAAGATCATTATGACAAAAGTTGTTATGGATTTTGAAAATAGGACAAAAGATATTATGGATTCCAATATAGACCCACGTGAAGTCAGTGATGACAAGTATGGCAAAGCCTTTGACTAGACTTGTGCCCGGTTCACATTATTCCAGTAAAACCGTTCCAGTAGCATGACACTGCGGTGCTCGATTGATCTTGTGTAACTCGTTTGGATTGAGACCCCGCAATGTATCGCGACTGGCACGATTTTACTGTAATACCTAATGTGAACCGGGCATTAAGTACGTATCAAAATACATAAAGTTTAAAAGGAATAATGGGCAAAATACATAATGATCATTTGATTAAAGCAATTTTCTCCGAAATTGATCTCTTTACAGAATTGTTATGAAGTAAACCTAACCTAGCCTAAATCAATCCGTAGAATAAACGAACATAATTAAAGTGAAATTCACTCAACCTTTTAGTATATGTCAATGAAAGCTCAATCTATAACGAGCTTAATCAAACAGCTGCAATTAACTTTTAATGATCGGTTTACTAACTGATTACATTGTTAGTCCTAGCTGACAGCTGCCTAGAGCCAAAAGTTAAGTGCACAGTTGAAATCGGCCAAATCTGACCATTAAACGGTTAACATGGTGATTGTAGTTCTCTAATTGAAGAGTAATTACTCAAGTCTGATTTAAAAGGTGTGAGAAATATTGTTTAAGTACCTACCTTAGTTTTGCGTTACATTGTTGTGCGTTGATCGATTACTACTATGAACGAACCCATGGTCTTTGGTAACACAACTGAAATTATACTTGTTTATTATTATTTATTCCTCCGCCAATCACTCGAATTTTTTGTTTTCTGTTCCGTTTGCCACACAAGTGTCACCGCCATATTTAATTTAGTGACATCAAAAAGCGCGCGAACGCTCCGTAGACAATTTCGCGCGCGAACGATCGCTATCTGCTCTGTGGTCGCACGTGACAGCCGCCGGGTGGACACGCGACCTTGTTTACATAGTGATGCCCTTTATTAACTTCGACTTGTGGGTGCAGTCAAGAATCGATAAGTAGTGATGTGATAGGAGGGTAGGTGCTCGTATTTTGGGTGATGTAGATATACTCATATCTACGGAAAGGTTGTAGAAGTATTGGGTTTTGTCTGCTCAGTTTGGGACTATGTAGCAATATTTTAGTGATATTATATTACTTTACTGCAGATTACACTAAGAATGACAACGGGATCCTTTTACTAAGACTGTCGTTTGTCTGTACGCCTGTAACAGGGCTGTATCTTTTGTCCTGCAATAGTAGACATAGACTTGAAATGTTGTGTATTCTATCATTTCTACACAAGTTCCTATCAAATGAATACCTATGTCGCTAAAGTCGTACTTTCAAGTTGACAGACAGGTATTGGCATTATTGTTTTAGGACATGCAATGATTATCAACTAGGGTGGTATATACCACATATATTTGGCTGATGGTACAAAAAATGTATTTTGTGGCACTTTTTGCTGGAATTATGATGGAAAATAAAAATGAGATGTGAAAAAATGTGACTTTCGTGTGTGAACTGTGTAGAATTCGCCATTGGCCGAATTTTTGATTACTCCGAATTTTCGAAATTCTATACTGTATATAGTCTTGTATTCTGTACGTAGCAGGTATATGCTTGCTCATCATTATAGGTTTTATTTTGTCTGATAGTCATGTAATTAGGTACTTTCCTTCTTTAAATTCCAGGCTCCCGGCCTCCCGGCCTCGTAGCGCCCATGCTGTGTCTTCAACGAAGTATGAGTTAGATATTGGTATGATAAAAATTTATCAATTAAATATAACTCTACTTTGTCTATTCAATAAATATGAAACTAAAAGCTAACAAATACATAATAATACATATTCATGAGCGAAACGGACCGGGCAGCCATGAGCTGAAATGTCAACATTCGCGCCAATTTTGAGTGACACTTGACATCCGGGGCGCTAATCTCGCGTGACCATAGACTATAGAACGAATAGTTTGGATACGGAATAAATAAATGTACTTTATGTATCACCAACCGTCTACATACCAATATACTAATTTTCGGCCAGCCGTTTTAGCGTAAAGGAGTAACAGACACACACACACACACACACACACACACACACACACACACACACACACACACACACACACACACACACGCACATGAATACTCACAAACTTTCGCATTAATAATATTAAATATTCAATAAGATTCATGCAACATAATTGTTGATACTTTCGAGTGATGTTATTTGGTGAAATCACTGTACTGTTTCATAAGAAAGTAAACCCAATTAAAAAGCCAATATTCCGACTAAAAAAAAACTTGTAAGATTTGAAGCAAATTAACTTAATTTCAAAGTACAATCTAATAACACTATATGGAACCTTCAGCAACATGTTGCATTGAATTTAAAATGTCATTGACCTTATATCAGATATACTAAATATTTTACTATCTATTTATATTTTATCCTTCCGTCTGTGTACTTACTGTCCAAGGATTAGCAACCGTCACCCCAAAATGAACAATCGCTCTTCAAATACAAGTGTTGATTTTTGTTCTCAGCACAAGGGTGTTCCCAGGGCATATGAATTTCTCCCGGGACTCTAATAAGCCAGTTACCGGTTGTGGGAAATGAAGTAAAAACTGGCTATTTTACCTTGCACCCTGGGAACTATGGGGGGCCCTGGCTCCAGGGACCAAGGTGGAATAGTGATGAGTTGCGGTAAATGGATAAGGATTCGGCAAACGCGTGACATGGTTCATCCATTTATGTAACGCCGTATGTCGTACTAGTTATTTATAATAAGATTCTTTATTGTCACTACTAGGTGTTGCCCGCGCCTCTGTCCGCGTAGGATACGTTTATGTCCTTCCCCGGAACTCAAACTAACTGTATACTGAATTCTATGTAAATCAATCCAGCCGCTTAGACATGATGAAGTAACAAACAAACAAACCGTCCCATCCGACGAATAAAGTCACTTCTGCAAAATTGTTACTTTTCACTAGGGGCATTTGAATTTTCGCTTAGTTTAATTTGATTATAGCTTTGTAAGTAATAAGAATTCGTCAATGCAATTAAGTATAGTTTTTTACTAGAGTTGTCAGGATTACTTTTAGTAGCAATCTTTTTTAAATGTTAAGGCTTTCAAGGAATTCTGGGTCTTAAAGTAATATGTAATTGTTTTCGTGGGAACGCACAGCCAAAAAATCGGTGTTAAGAGAATATAGAACTATCTTGTCGGAGTTTGACTTTGTGAACCGAGGTCTATAGGCATATGAAACTTTATTCCTCGGATATTTTGATAATTTTTTCAACAACATGTGACTATCTATCTATCTATCTTCTACGCCGTTAGCAATAGTCATGTTCAATATTTTTTATCAAATTTTTGCTCACATGTTTATGAACTCGACTGTACGTGATTATTCGCAATGACGAAATAAATAATAATTAATGCTTATTACAAACGACATTGCCCATTAGGTACTCACAATATGACACTTGTTCCTTGTGCTTGTTGTTATGATCGCACATGAAAATATATAAAAAGTTTTAAAAGTAATGTATTTCATCATCATCGTGATCATCACATCCGCAGGATGTCCACTCTTGGACATAGGCCTCCCCCATAGCCCTCTAGTTGCATCCACCGCGAACCGCCGCTTTAACTAGGTCATCCTTCCATCTCGTTGGAACTTTCGGCCCCAACAGCCATACGTTCTCCATCCTATATGGCCTGCCTATTGCCACGACTTCAACGAGCTAATGTTTGGCCATGTCGATAATGGTGACCCTTGTTCTTTTACATATCTCCTCATTCTAATTCGATCTCGTAGAGAAATCCGAGCATAGCTCTCTCCATAGCTCGCTGAGCAAACTCTGAGCCTATTTATAAGGGCTATAGTGAAGCACCACGTCTCCGATCCATATGTATTGTCATCACTGGCAACACACATTGGTTTAAAAAGACTTTCGTCTTAAGGCACTGAGGAATTTTGAACGAAAAGACATTGCTGAGTTTTCCAAACGGTGCCATCTGTGTTGGATTCGACGATTGGTCAATCTTCTCGAAGTTGAACTTACCTAATTTGGTTTTTCCTATGTATACATATGCGTCAACAACTTCAAGAACCGAATTCTCAACCAAAATAGGAGTAGACACCTGTTCTTGACACTCGATTGAGGTTTTCGAGTAGCGTACTGAGTTCTTCCATCGACTTTGCCATAACCACGATATCGTCGGCAAACCGAAGGTGAGTGATGTATTCGCCGATGAGATGCCTAGTCCTTTCCATTCCAGAAGCTTGAAGGCGTCTTCGAAAGCGGCAGTAAACAGTTTCAGAGATATGACACTCTACGTATCTTACGCCTGTTTTCAAAGGAATCGCATTCGAATTCTGTTCGTGTACTCGGACCGACTAGTGGCGTTGTTATACAAACACTTTAACACTTCGATATACCAATAGTCAACGGTATCGCTGGAGAAACTCAAGCACCGCTCACGTTTCGACCGAATTAAAGGCTTTCTCGTAATCCACAAACGCTAGACATAGTGGCAAGTTATACTCTTCGGTATTCTGTATGACTTGCCGCAGCGTATGTCTACGGTACTATAAGCCTTTTTGGAACCCGGCTTGTTCAGGTGGCTGGAAGTCATCGAGCCTGCGTTCGAGACGATACTTGCGACATAATTAGAGTTAGAGTAACCGTTTCGGTATCAGAAAATTTCATTTATAGGCGTCAGTTCTTGTAGGCGATGGTTCCAATATTGGCGATGTGCCTACAGAAAGTGACGGGTTGAACGGCGACACTACTTTCTTTACCTAGATTTACATCGCATCACGCTCTAGATCAATAGCTCGCCTTTTTTCTCCTCTCTGTGTATTTGTATTTTATTTTTATGTGCAATAAAGAGTTTACATACAACAAACATGATTCCGTACTGTGTGATGTTTCTACATTTGCAGAAGATATGACTGGGGCATTAGTTGATTTATTATTATTATCTCGTAAAACGTACACCGACCAGATCGGCGGCATATTGAAGAGAGGCTATATAGGTTAGAAGTACCCGAAAGCGTCGAGCATGTATGAGGAGTGATGAATGTGGATGAAGCGAGAGAACTATGTCAGAATAGAAGCGTATGGCGCTCTATTGTCTCTGCCTACCATACAGGGAATAAAGCGTCACGTATATGTATGTATGTATGATATTTTATTCCATAAAAATAAATAAATAAAATAAAATTTGAGACGTAAACGGTGTTAACTTAAATGAGTTCCGTAGAAGAAGGTGACATATGCACAAGTGAACTCGACAACGCGTGTCTGTTCCGGCGTAAATGGTTACAAGTGCTCTTACAACTCTGAAATTCTATCTAGTTTCCATCGATTAATGGTACATAACTATATACATCGTGCTTATTAAAACTTTTCTGATCGTGAAATCTATATAAAACTTTTATTGCTAAGATCATAATACGTTACGAATATTTTTTTTCCGGTTTATATTGATTTACTATAAATAAAGTTCTAAGAGGTAATATGCTACCTTTTACTCCGGAATCTAACGGCAGAAGCACTTAAACCGTAAAAAACATAAAAACACACTCACTATTATTTTTTTTAAATAGAAGAAATAGCTAATTACGTCTTTCTGAACCATGATGACTATCCTCTGTTGGACCATTTGTAATTAAATCATTAATTTCACTTGTACTTCGTTGATTCGTTGGTCTAGTGCAAGTTTATAAGTCGTCTCGAGCGACGATTCGTTTTATTAGGAGTTAAATTCATGCCCCACAAAATTAACATAAAATTATAAAGAAACCCACACCAAAGAAAACGTGCCAAAATAACATAAAGTTATAAAGCGTGTCATCTCCCGCGAAGACCGGTGACGACTGACGATAGAACCCGCACGCGCCACTCCGCGGGGCGAGGCGACCGGCGTGTAAAGTTCTATCGAGATGTATAACTTTTCTACGTCGAGCTTCATATCACATGGAACTTTTTTAGGGGTTGAAATCTCAAAAGTACTTGGATTTGAGAAATAATTTATATACAGAAATGAAGCTGGAGAATAGCTTAATAAAACAAACAATAAAATCAATTTGGTCATTTATTTATCATACAACCTTTTTCGTCGCATGGACGAAATTACTTAGATACAAATTCACATTTTAATATAGTGTTTATCCGCGGGCTTCGGCCACACGTAAATCTTAGGTCAGCAGCTGAATTGAAATCCGGGATTTATAAAAATTCCCGGGCAAGTTTCCGAGAATGAGGGCTGTTGTATCGGAATGAATTTTCGTGCTAGAGTGCGCTAGTGTAGCGTGAGGTTCCGTAAATGTTCAAATCTCATAGTTTTGGTGAGCCTACCGGGTTAATTTATAATTAGAATTTTTTTTGTGAATATTTTGCAATATCTGAAATAATTTGAAATATTGCGTTCCGGAGACAATAAATGTCTGTGTTTTGAAGACACGTTTTGTCTTTCGAAACCTTTGTCCTCCCTTTTTTCCGAACAAAACAGGGACTTTGCAACACTGGCATGCTCGATATTTTATGCATACGGTTTTAAGGTGTACTAAATATGATTTTTAATCTAAACTTTGTTTACGCCCGTAATAACAAACTTTGAAGCCATTACTTTAAAAAACTCACGCAACAGTGCGCCATCTAGTGAGACAAAAAAACGATAGCCCTCATTA